>NC_091286.1:250148258-250449963 GCF_032444005.1 Ranitomeya imitator | reverse complement strand
ACTTCTCTCGGCCTCTCACAGCTCTCAACCTCTGAAACACACAAAGACGGTAACACCCTGGACCTGGTTTTTGCCCTGCTCTGCTCAATCTCCTACCTAGATAACTCACCGCTTCCCCTCTCTGACCACAACATTCTCTCCTTCACACTCACATATCCTCGCTCACCCCAGCACCCTCCTACATACCATTCAGTCAGAAATCTACAAGCCATTAACCCTCTTACACTTTCAGACTCCCTACGCTCATCATTGTCCCCAATCTCTTCCTTTTCCTGTATTGATCTGGCTGTACATCACTTCAATGACACTCTTAGAAGCACCCTTGACCAAGTAGCTCCCCTCACCCTCAGAACCTCCAAACACAGAATAAAACAGCCCTGGCTCACATCGCAAACCCGATTTCTCCAGCGATGCTCTAGGTGTGCTGAACGCTTATGGAGGAAAACACGCACACCAGAAGACTTCATACACTTCAAATTTATGTTAAGGACCTATAACTTTGCCCTTCACTTCGCTAAACAGACCTACTTTACCACTCTGATCTCCTCACTATCCAACAACCCCAAGAAACTTTTTGACACCTTTCACTCCCTCCTCAGGCCAAAAGCACAAGCCCCTATCACAGATATTTGTGCTGGTGACCTGGCCTCCCACTTTATAGAGAAAATAGACAGTATCCGTCAGGAAATCCGCTCCCAACAACTAAGTTCAGTGACTCCCATCAATCCCCTCATTGCCCCTTGCTCACTCTCCACATTCGATCCCATCACAGAAGAAGAAGTCTCCAAGCTCCTCTCCTCTTCTCGTCCGACTACATGCACTACCGACCCCATTCCCTCACATCTCCTCCAGTCTCTCTCTCCAGTTGTCACAAGTCACCTAACTACAATCTTTAATCTCTCCCTCTCCTCTGGCATTTTCCCCTCCTCCTTCAAACACTCTATCATTACTCCATTACTAAAGAAACCTACCCTCGACCCATCCTGCACAAACAACTACAGACCGGTCTCCAATCTCCCCTTCATCTCTAAACTCTTGGAGCGCCTGATATACTCCCGCCTTACCCGTTACCTCTCCACTCACTCCCTCCTAGACCCTTCACAGTCCGGTTTCCGCCCCCTACATTCGACAGAAACTGCACTCATCAAAGTGACCAATGACCTTCTGACAGCAAAACGTAATGGTGACCACTCTCTGCTCATTCTTCTCGACCTTTCTGCAGCTTTTGACACTGTTGACCACCCTCTCCTTCTCTCTAGGCTCCAGTCACTAGGCATTAAGGACACTGCTCTCTCCTGGTTCTCCTCCTACCTTTCTGACCGCTCCTTCAGTGTTCTGTTCTCTGGCTCCACTTCATCTCCTCTTCCTCTCGTTGTTGGGGTACCTCAGGGCTCAGTCCTTGGCCCCCTTCTGTTCTCTCTCTACACGGCCCCAATTGGACAGACCATCAGCAGATTTGGCTTTCAGTACCATCTTTATGCCGACGACTCACAACTATATACGTCATCCCCTGACCTTACCCCCGCTGTACTACAGAACGCCACTGACTGTCTGTCCGCAGTCTCCAACGTCATGTCCGCTCTCTATCTGAAACTCAACCTCTCCAAAACTGAACTCCTTCAGCTCCCACCATCTACTAACCTCCCTAAATCTGACATTTCCCTCTCCATGGGTGGCACCATAATAACACCCCGGCAGCAGGCGCGCTGACTGGGTGTTATGTTTGACTCCGATCTCTCCTTCACCTCCCATATACAATCTCTTGCCCACTCGTGCCGCTTACACCTAAAGAACATCTCTAGAATCTGCCCTTTTTTCACCATGGAGACAGCTAAAACCCTCACTGTCGCCCTGATCCACTCCCGCCTGGACTACTGTAATGCTCTATTAATTGGCCTCCCCCTCACTCGACTTTCCCCTCTCCAGTCCATCCTTAATGCAGCAGCCAGGGTCTTCCATCTGGCTAATCATTACTCGGACGCGTCCGCTCTTCGCCAGTCGTTACACTGGCTACCCATTCATTACAGGATACAATTCAAAGTACTTGTTCTCACCCACAAAGCTCTCCACAGTGCGGCACCCCCTTACATCTCCTCCCTCATTTCTGTCTATCAGCCTAACAGACCACTGCGCTCTGCAAATGACTTTCGATTAACCTCTGCACTAATCCGTACCTCCCACTCCCGACTCCAAGACTTCTCCCGTGCTGCGCCAATCCTCTGGAATGCTCTACCCCAAGATATTAGGACCATCCATAATTTGCATAGTTTTAGGCGCTCGCTCAAAACACATTTGTTCAGAGCGGCCTATCACGTTCACTAATCAAAGTTATGTTATGTTTGTGTGTGTGTAGCCCATTCACTATCCCCATCTATCCCCCACCCCTGAAGATGGCTGTACCATGATTGTAAATACATCATTGTAAATACACACCTGTACTTTGCATCCCCCCCACCTCATTGTAGATTGTAAGCTCTCACGAGCAGGGTCGTCTTATTTTGCTTTAATTATTGTATTGTTAACGTTGTTACTTATGACTTTTGTGTTTGAAACTGTTAAACTGTAAAGCGCTGCGGAATATGTTGGCGCTATATAAATAAAGATTATTATTATTATTATTATTATTATTATTATTAGCACAGCAGCCTTGCATTGCTGGAGTCTTGGCTTCAAATCCTACCAAGGACAACATCTGCAAGGAGTTTGTATGATCTCCCTGTGTTTGTGTGGGTTTCCTCCGGGTACTCCGGTTTCCTCCCACATTCCAAAGACATACTAACCGGGAATTTAGATTGTGAGCCCCATACACTCTCCACTCACCACTCTCCACTCTCCACTCTCCACTCTACAGTGATGATAATGTGTGCAAACTGTAAAGCGCTGTGGAATATGTTAGCACTATATAAAAATAAAGATTATTATTATTAATAAAGGGGTCTGAATACTTTCTGTGCCCACTGTACATGAGCCATTTTACGGGAAAAAATGTTTAACACTTTTTTTCTTGCAAATTCCAAGTTCTCATCAATTTTGAATGTTTTATTGTCAGTTCTTAAAGTGGAGTAAGTGTATTGTATTGTAGTGTATGACACCATTGTTCTAAGCAGTTATCCTTCAATTCAGCACTTTTCCCATCGATTTCAACATTTTCACTGCCCCCAGACCTCATTGTAGGGTCTGCCGGAAAAATGGTCAGATTTCCCATCGACTCCCATTATATTCGTTACTTGAAATGAGCATCCGAACATTAGGAATTGCTCGGGTCAAGTAACAAGCATTTTAGTGCTCTCTCATTCCTACTAATTATGGTACTTGTGAGTTTAGCATCAACTGCTCAAATTTAATCCTCACTCCAGTAGGTGGACACACATCTGGGCACTGCATCTGCAAAAACCACATCTATCTTTAAAATTAGTACATTACATTTTGATCATATTGGGCACGTACCCTAAGACTGCAGATACTGTAATATCTACTACATCATCTGTACTAAGAGTTATCACTGTGTTATGCAGGGTTTTACATAGGACAGCAGCTAACATCTAAATTACCTGTACTAAGAGCATTATCACTTTTATGCATGGTTTTACATAGGACTACAGCTAAAATCTTCATTACCTGTACACAGAGACTTATCTCAGTGGATGATCTATGGCTCTACATAGAATTGCAGGCAACATCTACTTCATTATCTGTACTCAGACACATCACTTTTATCTGTGGAGTTATCTGTGGTATTACATTGTGGGCAAAATTATTAGGCAAGTGAGTATTTTGACCATACAATAATTGTAGTGTTTTTTTTTTTATCTCCAAGCTGAATAAATATAATTACTCATTGTATGAAGCAGATAAAGTGATGTGATTTTTATAATGAGGGAAGGTGAGGCCTAAGGATACAACACCCTTTATCAAGGTGTTCGAAATTACTAGGCAGCTTATTTTCCTCAATCAAAAAGGGCAAAAAAATGTACTTACCTGACTGAGAAGTCAAATTCCGACAAATCTTAGAGGGATGCGGCTCTCTTGAAATTGCTGAGATGTTGGGGCATGATCACAGAACCATCAAATGTTTTGTGGCAAATTGCAACAGAGTCACATGAAAGATGATAGTCAACAGATTAAGAAACTGTCAGGCTCCATGGATAGAAGGCTTATCACTATCATTTAACTCCTTTCCGACATTGGGCTTAATAATATGCCAATGTTGGACACCCTCCCTTTGACGTGGGCTCCGGCATTGAGCCCACATCTTTTCCAGCACATGTCAGCTATTTTGAACAGCTGACATATGCCGCTAACAGCCATGGGTGGAATCGTGATCCTCCCGTGGCTGTTAACCCGTTAAATGCCACTGTCAAACAGTGGCATTTAACAAGCGCTTCTAGCAAGCGTGCCGGAAATCCGTCCATCAGTGACCCCCAGGTCACCGATGGTTTGGCATGACAACCAGAGGTCTCCTGCAGGCCTCTATGGTTGTCACTGCCGGATTGTTGCCACATTCAGAATCGCCAGATCAGTAAAAAAAAGGATTAAGCTGATCGCTAAACAGCGTACCGAGAAAAAAAGTCTAAATGCCAGAATTACTTTTTTTGGTCGCCTTCACATATCATTAAAATGCAATAATGGGAGATCAAAGGATCATATCTGTACGAATATGATATCATTAAAAATGGCAGCTCGGCACGCAAAAAATAAGCCTTCACCCAACCCGAGATTAAAAAAATGGAGACGCTGCGGGTATGGGAAATTGGTGCTAATTTGTTTTTTGTTTTTCATTTTAACAAAGTTTGGAATTTTTTTTCACCACTTAGATAAAAATAACCTATGCATGATTGGTCTCGATGAACTTGTAATAACCTGGAGAATCATAATGGCAGGTCAGTTTTAGCATTTAGTGAATATTTTCCAGTACACGATATATTAAAATAAATGGTGTTGTTCAAAATTACAGCTCATCCCGCAAAAATCAAGTCCTCGCATGGCCATATTGACAGAAAAATAAAAATGTTATGGCTCTGGGAAGAAGGGGAGCAAAAAACGAAAACGCAAACACGAAAATACCTCTGGTCATGAAGGGGTTAAAAATAGGTTTTGATATTTTTTTTGAAATGTCAGAAAGTGTCTGGTTTAACTTCTTAATTTAAGTTATACTCAGAGAGTTATCACTGTCATCTGCTTTGTTACATAGGACTGCAGGCAATATCTAGTACATTATCTGTGCTCAGAGTTATCTGTTGTGTTTTAGGATTGAAGGTATCATGTACTAAATTATCTGAAAATGAAGAGTTATTATCACTGTTAACTGTCGTAAAGTATAGGATTACAGGTGCATTATCATCTACTACATTATCTGTACTCAGAGAAATCGCTGTTACTGGTGATGTTACATAGACAGCAGGTATAATTTACTAAATTATCTGAACTCGAAGAGTTATCAATGTGTTATCTGTGGTGTTAAATAGGATTACAGGTACAGTATCGCCTACTACTTTACTGGTGTTTATAGAAATTTCACTGTTTTATTTGTGATGTTATATAGGAGTGCACCATAAATATCATTACCTGTACTCATAGTTAGCACTATGGTGTTACATAGGACAGCAGGTAGCATCTGCTGCATTATATGTATGCAGAGAACTATCACTGCATTATCTGTGTTGATGTCTAGGACTGCAGGCAACACCTACTATATTATGTATATTCAGAGTTATCACTGGAGTTATTGTATGTAACATTACATAGGATGCAGGTAACATATTTTATATTATCTGTACTTAGAAATGTTTTTTCTGTGTTTTCTGTACTATTTATTTTTTAATGTACCGGTATTTATAATTTTTTTTTTTGGGGGGGGATTGGGAGGTGGCAGCAAAACATTTGTCTTAAGACCCTAATCGTTCCCTCAATCATTTTTACCATAGCAATGCCCTAGCCTTCAAGGTTCTCCACATGATTGACTACTTCACCTTTTCTCAAGTCACAGTTATTGAATCATATAGTTCCTTTATATAACAGCTGATTTCCAAATGGCTTTCTTTACAATTTTTTTATACTCTGATGCTGAACGTGAGGAATGGCCTTGACTAGACAATGCAGAGTATCATTGTCCAACTTCAATTTCCTCACAATTCAGCAACATACATTGAGAATTGTCTCTTCAGAGAGGAAGAGGACTAGAACTCTAATGTCACCTATTGGAAGTAGCAATCCTAACAGTCAATGTCGACCCTTTAGCGAGCCTTGTCACATGACTTAGGATAAGAGCCAAGGACTCTTCGCAAGGAGAAACGATACTTCTTGGATCCCGGTCAGATGCCTCTCAATCAGCCAAACCAGATCTCCATTTTGCACTGATGAGGGGCAGTACTCCGAAACACACTGTCTGCAAATTGAGATCTGGTTTGGCTCTTATCCTAAGTCATGTGACAAGGCTTGTTAAAGAGTCGACATTGACTGTTTGGATTGCTACTTCCAACAGTTGGCACTAGAGTTCTAGTCCACTTCCTCTCTGAAGAGACAATTTGCATATTTCCCAGAGGAGCATTGCGGCTTTAAGTCTCCTCACCTCGACATGCTTAACATGTCACTTTCCGCAAGGAGATACAATACTTCTATAATGTTATCTTAATTTTCTTAGAATGCTGTTTCAATTTAATTTTTTAGCTTTGCATCAGATCTTCATGCTGACCAAAGATGCTGGATTTAAAGGAATGAACTAGAGATAAAATAAACATGCGTATATCAGCACATGTTTAATTGCGGTAATTTTCTGGGAGAAATACTATAATTTTCTGTAACAATTTCAAGGGTGCCAACACGCTAGTCTATGACTGTATGTGCATATAGTGGAGTTTGAGTGTATTTGTACACTCACCCACGCTGCTTTCTTTGGGATCCAGAACCATGCCGCTCCATTTCTCAGTGATGTCACCGCTGTTCATACTATCTGGGTTACTATATGTCTAATCTAATCTAATTTAAGCTAATCTAATCTAACTTATTATAATCTAATTTCCTTCTATGATGGATTCACTGACTGAGTGGAACAGAGAAATGCGGTAGATATTGTATTTCAACTTCAGCAAAGCATTTGATAAAGTATCTCATACTATCCTTATTGAAAAATGACCAAATATGGGATTCACAAGGCTATGGTTAAGTGGATCACTGGCTTAATGATCATACTCAAAAAGGGGTAAAAAAAGGGTGAACATCCAATTGGAAGTGCTTCAATTGGGGTACTACAAGGGTCTTTACTGGCCACAGTGTTGTTCAAGATTTTTACAAATAATCTAGATAAAGGAACGGAAGGTAAACTAATCAAATTTTCAGACGATGCAATGCTAGGAGGGATAGCTAACACTAGACAAGACAGAGAAAGGATTCAGAAGGATCTAGATAAGCTTGAACAATGGGCAGCGACTAATAGAATGATATTTAACAGGGAGAAATGCAATATTCTACATATGGGCAAGAAATACAAAAATAACATCTACAGAATAGGAGGAACAGAGCTAAGCAACAGCAAATGTGAAAAATACTTGGATATAGCAATAGATCAGACACATGAGTCAACTGTGTGATGCAGCAGCAAAAAAAAGGAAAACATGGTTCTGGGATGTATTAAGAGAAGCATAGAGTCTAGATCACGTGAAGTGATTATCCCATTCCTTCTTGGTCAGACCTCAATTGGAATATTGTGTCCAGTTCTGGGCACCACATTTTCAAAAAGAAAATCGAAAAACTGGAGCAAGTTCAGATGAGAGCTAATAGAATGGAGAGCAGACTGCAAACTTTGCCCTATGAGGAATGGTTAAAGGATCTGGGAATGTTTAGCTTGCAAAAAAGAAGGTTAAGAGGAGGAGACTTAATAGCTGTCTACAAATATCTGAAGGGATGTCACAATGTAGAGGGATCATTATTATTCTCAATTGCACCATGATACAGATTAGATATTAAAAAAACAAAAAACTTTTTGACAGTGGTTAATGAGTGGAACAGGATTCAGCGAGAGGTGGCGAGTACTCCTTCAATGGAAATCTTCAAACATAGGGTATACAGACATCTGTCTGAGAAAGCACAGCATGAACCGAAGAGTCCAAAAAGTGGTTAAGTCATTGAGAAGCTGAGCATAACAACTCTGTGCACTGGAGAAGGTTGTGGTAGCTGAGTATATTAACGCATACACACTACATTGCATACACGTATACATAAATTTAAAAATAAAATATTCTTGAGATTGCCTCTTTAAATGTTTGTTTTGGGATAAAAAAATGCAATTGGTTTTATTAAAATGCACTGTTTGGCTTTTACAGACTTGTTTCTCTGCATGTTGCTGGCTGTACAGTGAGATGACCTAAGAATTTTTCAGTCTTCTTGTTCTGATAGGGAGTTTTTAACTCTTATCAGTAATTTATGAGCAATTTTTTGCCAATTTATGACCCTATGAATGCTGATCTAATCTTTGACTTTATGCAGAGGATAAAGCAAAAATTCTTTAGAGATTGCCAGGATTTGAACAACAATGTAGCATTAAAATGGTGACATTGTGGCAATCAGCATCACACTACTCAGATGAGGGCTGCACAGGACCCACCTCTGGGAGTCGGCCCTTCTGTCAGCAACATCTCAAGTGATTCATTATCACCAGCCAACAGAGATAGTGACACCGGACTAGATGAGGGAAGAAGGGACAGAAATCTATTCATCATAACCACCAGAAACAAGGTCTGCAGATCTCCTTACCAGCACTACCGTAGAACCATATGCAGATAGGTATGACAATCACCAGACACCCATGCTACACAGTTCGATACCTTGCAAATCATCAATCTGTCAGATCAAATGTAACATCTTGTGAGATCTCAGTGTTGCAGAAGGGACCGACCTTTTTCTCCTACACAGGCATTGGATACATTTTTGGTAATAAAATATCTTTCTCCTTTGCTGGAACCTGGTTTTCCAGGTCCTATATACGAAACCAGGTATGGTGGATACCTTTGACACCACCAACCAACAGGTCTTTCATAACCTGATTGAGTTACTTCAAGAAAATAAATCCTACACAAGTAGGAGACACTTCCGGTTCAGGAACAAGTCTGTGGCATCTCCACCATTACCTTTGGTTCAAAGCGGTGAGAATATTTTTTGAGTTAGTCAAACATGACATATCTCAACTTCCAACATTCCCAGGCAGCCATCAGAATCTGACTCCAGCAGAACACAAAGGAGTTTCCCGCCTTATAAGCAACAACAAATTTCTCATTAAGGAAGCTTACAAAAGGCGGTAATATGGTCTTTTCAGCTTCCTTCATTTGTGAAAGATATCAGACACTTCATCAGATTATGCTGGGAGGTCTCACTTTCCACTAGCTCCCTGTTAGTTAACTGTGACGTAGAGTCTCTGTAATCGAACATCTACCATTTGGACGGAATGAAAGTAATGCAAATATGAAAAACAAGTTAGCTCACCTGTCCAGTCTACTCCTCATCTGATCCCGCACGGAGAAAGGAAGCCGAGCAACTGGTTAGAAATGCACACATGGAGAAAATCCAGCGGGATGTAGGCACTAAATATACTAAATAAGGGTGGTTTCACACTTGCGTTTTTGTCTGCAGCGTTTTTTGCACAAAAAAAGCATGCGTTTTTTTCCTATATTTAACATTGAAAACGCATGCGTTTTTTTGTGTACGCGTTCATTTTCAAAAAACGTTTTCAATCGCATGCGTTTTTTTACTGCATGTGTTCATTTTCAAAAATGCAACTTGTAGTATTTTTGAGAGGCGTTTTTTGGACACATAAAAACGCATGCATTTTCATGCGGTTTTTTTTGGACCAAACATACATTGGCGTCAATGGGGACGCATGCGTTTTTTTGTACATGCGTTTGCATGCGTTTTTTTGACGCATGCGTTTTTTTTAACAAAGGTTGAATAGACTGTAGATAAGGTTGTCTAGACACTGATAAGCCTCCCCCATAGCAGCAGGGTTATAAAAGGAAGGCTGGGGGAAGTTTCTGGTCACTTCTCATCAGACTCCAAAGAAGACAAGACCCTTCCCGGACGCATTGGTGGACAAGACCCAGAGCAATGTGAGTATATCCTAGCCAATGCATTTATTTTAAATTTTTTGGATCTACATGTCCTAATTTCTTCTTTTTTTTTTATTTCAACATGCATCAGAATGTCTTCTGCGGAGTCTTCATCTGATGAGTTTGAACCACGTCAGTCAGAAGTGGATCATGTCAGCGAGGTTAGTTTTTTGTCCTTCAGCTTGGTAAGTATTGACTGTCACATCGACACATGAGACAATTTGATTTTTTTTTTTTTTATAGAGCACTTCAACTGAGGGACAGAGCAGCAGAGTCAAGGTCCGGTGGGAAGAAGGCAGCGGGTATGTATACAAGGCAGAGTGTCCTCATTGTAATATTCTTGAATCTTCCTTTCTGTACCCTTGATTTTCTTTTAATTTTTCTTGTATGATCCTTTTCTGAAAGTTGACTTTCATATTCCTGCCCTTTCTCATCTTCTGGTATTTTTTTTTCCCAATGTGATTGAGCAAACTTATATGATTTTCTTTTACTTTTAGGTTTCACAACGGGACGACGACCGGATCGATAATGACCTCCTGATCACCCTGGTCCAGGAGCGAGTCCCATTGTGGGACAGCCGGGATCCACAGCACGCAGTCAATAGTACGCTCCGTCGGTTGTGGAGTGAGGTGGCCCAAGCGTTGTGGGATGGCTGGGAGAATGCCCCGCCACGAGTCCGTAATGCATTTGGTAAGTATTGCACTGCAGTGTGAAACAGCAGAGACCTTGGCCGGGCTCTCTTGATTGTGTGTGATGAAAGAAACTTTTCGGAGTTTCTGTCATCACACACAGTCAAGAGAGCATGGCCAAAAGTACTTTTTCTGACCATTATATGTTTTTGTTATTTCACAGTGGACAAAATAAGAACACGTTGGCGTTCCATGAAGGACCGCTTCAACAAGGACCTTCGTGCAGAGAATCGTGCAGCAAGTGGTTCCGGAGCAAGGCACCGGCTGTACAAATACCACCGTGTGCTGGCCTTTTTAAGACAGGTCCTTCTCATGAGAACGTAAGTATTTCTCACATGCTTCCGGTTGTATTGCATTGACATAATCTGTAATTTTAAATTCCACAGGATGTACCGTCTTGTTATATTTTGGTATTCATTTTCTGTTTTCTTTTTTCACAGCACACACTGCACGACTGTCGCAACAGGTTCTGGAGCGGTTCTTCAGCCAGCAGACACGGACCCGTCCCAGCCATCCAGCAGCGCAGCAGCAGGTGGGCCTTCCACACTCACTGGAGACCAGGGAGCTGGCCCATCAGGTATTCCCCTTTCGCAGTCCTCTTTCACTGCACCCATTTTTGCGGGCTCATCCCGGCAGCGACAGAGGGCTTCGGATAGGTCACTCATGCCCGAGTTTTTGCACTTGAGCTCGGTTTTACACGAAGCAATCAAGGCTTTAGGTGACAGAATGGATATGTCCCATAACCTCTTAGATTGCCGCATCCAGGATGTCGCCAAAAGCGTTGATCAAGTTAAAGTCGACCTCCAGAAGCCAGCTCATCATTTTTTTAATCAAATACAACAGGGCATGTCGGAACACCTTAGCCTTGATCTCCAGCTGAGTGTGATGCAGGCCTGCAATGTTGCTTTTGTGCAGGCTATGCAGCAGAGTCAGAGTCGTAATGTGGCGGCATATCCAACTGTGCCGTCACTGTCACGATTAACCACAATTCCTACCTCTGCTGCATACCACTGCACGGCCACCTCTATTCCATCCACAGGTGTACTCCACTACAGCGCCAACACAATGACGAGTGCTGTTGGACATCCCACTGCCACCACCGTGACAACCGCTGCTCCGGCTTGGACCTCCTCCGCTGACACCACGATGACGCAGGACCCTGGCGTGGCTTATCGGCCCGGCCCCCTCCCGATGCAGCAGGACCCAGGCATGACATATCGGACCGCCCCCCCGATGCAGCAGGACCGAGGCATTGCTTTCCGGGCAGGACACCCCCCGATGCAGCAGGACCCAGGCCAGGCGTATAGGACGGCCCCCCCCTGCAGCAGGACCCAGGCATGGCGTATCACACCGGCCCCCCCACGATGCAGCAGGACCAAGCCATAGCTTTCCGGGCAGGACCCACCCCGATGCAGCAGGACCCTGCCAGGGCTTTATGTTCCCCCCCACCAGCAATGCTGCAGGACCCTGGGAGGGGTTTAGGTCCCCCCCCTAAACGATGCTCCAGGACCCTGGTATGGGCTTATGTTCCCCCCCAGCGATGCACCAGGACCCTGGGAGGGTTTTATTTCCCCCCCCAACGATGCACCAGGACCCTGGGAGGGTTTTATGTTCCCCCCAACGAGGCACCAGGACCCTGGCAGGGCTTTATCTTTCTCCCCCACTACGATGCAGTTGGACTCTGGCGTTGCCGAGCGCTCCACAATGGAGACGGACTGTGTTATTGTGGAGCCGGATCCTGACGTGTCTCCCGCCAACACTCAACATCCTATTAGCCCAAGAAGACATCCCCCTACCAGGAAAACCCAAAGGAAAACCCCCAAAACACATAAAAAACAAAAAACTCTGAGTATTCCTCCCCCATCACCTACCGATGTGTCTGTATTGTCTGTTGTGTCTCACCCTTCCAGTGTGTCTCAAGCCCTTCATGTTTTAAGCCCCATCCCCGAACTTCCAGACCCTTCCAGTTTTATTGCCCCTTCTCCTGCCACCTCTGCCTCCTCCACGGTGAGCCAGGCTTCAGTTCTCAACACCCCCCGGTTACGTCACTCTACCCCAAGCCGTCGCGGTACAACCCGTCGCGGTACAAAAAAATAAATTTGTTTGTTAGCTCAATTAAAAAAAAGTTTATTTGCAACAATTATGCTTGGTTTATTGTGTCTTTCACCGCTCTCAATACACACCAATAAACTTCGCCACACACTTATTCTTTTGGCCAAAACATATCTCCAGTAGTATAAAATACAAGACTACATCTATATGTATTTTTTCAGTATACAGATATGAGTTGCCCAAAAAAATATTAGTTATTTCCATACTCTTATTTTTGTACCTAGTGTAGTGTCACTGTACAAAGAGAAAATGGTGTAAATCAAGTTCAGTACTCAACTGAACCGGTCAGATATCAAAATAGACACCTGACCTATTTAGTTGATTTCTGCCTTGTATATTCACCATATTCTCTTATTTATATAGCAAATTATGTGACAATGGTTGTCAAACTGATGGGACAATGGTTGTCACACGCTACATATCTATGCTCACCTGGGCAGGTGTAAGAAATTGTGAATTCATGAGCATGTATATGTTTATCATGAATTCATTATTTCTTACACTTGACTTGATGGGTATAGAGAGCGTGACAGTCTTGACGCAATGACGTCAAGAAGATTACCAATAAATCAACATTTTTTTCCATTATTATAAGTGTGCGGCCTGTGTTTTATATCGTTATTTGTAAACAAAAATAGGGAGTGCAACAATATAAGAGGTCAATTATGATAAAAAAAATAAAACTATTACCTCATCATCTATCACCCACTCCTGGTTTTGGATTACCAAATATGATATACATATCTACTGCCCATCTTTGGTCAACCTTTGTTTAGAGAGGAAAAAGATAGGAGACATGGTCAACACAACCAACACTCAAGTTTATTAATTTGAAAAATTTGTATCAGTATTTAATAATTGGTAAAGATAAACATACAACAGGACATTTACACAACATTGTCCTGCCATGACACCCGTCCAATATCGGAAACAAAATAGGCCGCAAATTGGTCCCGCATAAGACCAACGGCTGCAGTTGACCGCATCGGGTGATGCTGAAAATCAGGCAATGGGTGTGAAACTGGTTCATCAAGTTCAATGTGGGGTCGCTCCTTAGCAATGAGGAAATTGTGTAGAACCACACACGCTTTGACCACCTCGTCCACTGTTTCCACTTTTAGATTGATGGCTGTTGCAAGAATGCGCCATTTAGCAACCAGAATGCCAAAGGCGCACTCTATGGTTCTTCTGGCCCTGGTCAGTCTGTAGTTGAATATTCTTCTAGTGTGGTCCAAGTCCCTACTAGAATATGGCTTAAGGAGATTTTCACACATATGGAAGGCCTCATCCCCAACCATAACAAATGGCAGCGGTGGGCATTGACTGTTGGGGAGAGGCTGTGGAGGGGGAAAATTAAAATTATTGCCATACACACGACGGCCCATATCTGAGCTCTTAAAAGTCTTGGAATCATTGCCACGGCCAAAAGCTCCAATGTCCACGGCGATGAAGCGACACTCCGCATCCGCTATTGCCATGAGAACTACCGAAAAATATTTTTTGTAGTTAAAAAACTCAGATCCGGTTCTGGCAGGTTTTATAATGCGGATGTGCTTTCCATCCACCGCCCCTATACAGTTGGGGAAATCACACACGTTCAAAAATATATCAGAAATTTCATGCCAAATCTCCACGGTGGGTACTGGTATAAACTCCTCATGGAGTACATTCCATAACGCACGACAAGTGTCCACAACAATTCCAGACAGGGTTGAGATTCCAAGGCGGTATTGGAAGTGAAGGGAAGATAAACTCTCTCCTGTGGCAAGAAATCTAGAAGAAAAAGAAACAAAAAAAAACATTTAAAATCGGCTCTTTTAATGGTGTGTTTAAAAATAAGAAAAAGAAAAAAACAACATAAAATACATGTCATAACAAAAAATTTGACGGTCATTGGTTTAGTTTTGGAACGTACCGTAATGTCACTAACAGACGTTCCTCGGGTGGAATCGCTCTACGGAGCCGTGTGTCCTGTCGCCGTATGGATCCTTCGACACGAGACAGTAAATCCCGGAAAGATTCTTGAGACATTCTCGTGTAATCCTGGAATTTCTCCGGGTTGGCATTCAGCTCCGCATAGAGCGTGTGATATGCTCCACGGCTCTCACGCACTTCAATGATGGGGTGCCTCCAAAAACGCCTACGCAGTCTCCTTCTCCATCTTTGGCGGTTTCGGTCTTGCTCCCAAGCAAAAACACAGGCAAGGAAAATCTTGAAGCTGAACTCCAGTTTGAAATAAAAGCTCTCCATTGAAAGATCCATCATGACACCGGAAACAGTAGCAAGCTATGAAAATTTCTGTACCCCTAGGGTCAATATATTGAGAGTCAATCATATACGCCCTCTCTATTCCCATTGGTTGTGTCTGGTTACCTTTTTTTGTATTTTTTTTTTTTGGGGAAATGCTGTAAAAAACTCAAACGCATGCAAAAACGCATGTAAACGCGTGTAAACGCTGCGTTTTTTTGACGCATGCGTTAAACGCGTGCGTAAAAAAACGCAGCATTTACATGCATTTTTGCACCATGCGTTTTTTATAAAAACGCATGCGTTCAAAAACGCAAGTGTGAAACCAGCCTAATATAAAAAATAAAATTTATTTATCCATAATTGAAAAAAGTTCCATGGATGTACCATAAGGAATATATTGTGAACATCAACACATAGCAGCATATGACACTACAGCAACTTTAGCCTACGCGTTTCGACAAGATGTCGTATTCATGGCTCATGGCTAAATTTTATTTTTTATAGGAATGAAAGTGATCACCTACTTCTTGGATGCGCAAGTTTGTTCTGATCACATGCATGATTTGCTCATCATTGACTTGCTTTACAATTACTTTCAATTTGACAGGTCTTTTTACCTGCAAGTCTCAGGAATGGCTATGGAGGCTCGATGCGCTCCTGTTTTTGCCAATATCTTTCTCAGTTGGTGGGAGACAGCAGTGGTATATCCATCAAATTGGTTCCATAACAAGGTTTAGAGGTTTAGCATTGGCACAGATACATCAACGATGTATTCTTTGTCTGGCTAGGAACAGAGCAGGAATGTTTATTTCTGGAGTTTTTGAACCAGAACTCTTTGAACATCTTTTTAACACATTCTCTGTCTTCTGTCTCAGCCACGTTCCTGGATCTGGATGTTATCAAGCCAACCTGTACCATAAACCTACTGCCACGAACAGTCTTCCTCAGTTTGGTAGTTTTCATCCCCTGCATACGAGGAGAGGAGTGCCAACAGGATAATTCCTTAGGTCCAGGAGAAATTGCACACGAGATATCAATTTTCGAGATCAGATCAACTTCTCATAGACAGATTTCAAAGGAAAGGGTATCCAAGGAAGCTAATTTATACAGTTTACCAACATGTGAGGACGCATATACAGGAAACTTTATTGACCACAAGGCCCATGTCACAGCAGCGTGAACTACAATTCATCTCTAATTACAATGCCAAGCAGTGTCAGGTAAGACATTTTCTGAAAACTCATTGGAAGGTCCTTATCACTGATCACCACACTTTCTCGGTCGTGGGAGTTCAACCACTCCTCATGTTTAGAAGGGCACCAAATCTGGGGGATATATTAACCAGGAGTCATTACTCTAGACTCACTGTTAAGATGAATTGGAGGATCACATACGTCCTTAAATCAGACATTAATTTTAAAACCAAGTGTATGGTTTATGGTATGGTTTGTCTCTGTAGCCAGGTTTATGAGGGACAAACATCACAAAAACTGAGGAGGAGAATCCAAAAATTTCTTTTTACCCTCCACCTGGCTGCTTTGGACCTTAGAAAAGGTAAAACCCTTACCTCTGTGGCTGCCCACAACCTTAACTATCATTCGGTCAAGAGTACCCATACTAGTGTAGTGGGCCTAGAAAGGATCACAGGTTCAGGCAGGGGTGGACATCCATCAAAACAACTGCTTCAATTAGAGACACGTTGGATCTTTGCATTGGGCTCAGTCACTCCGACTGGTCTTAATGAGGAGCTCCTCTTCGCTGGCTTCCATGGCTGATTCTTTCTCTTTCTATCTGCCTCCATTTGCAGGTTACCATCTTGTGTAGTTACGCCTTCAGTCTATGGCTTTGGATTATATTAGCTCAGCAACACTGGGACTCCTGTTATGATCAGGTGGCCTTGGAGCAGCATGAAATGACCTTCGCTGGAGCAGTGGTAACTTTACTGACCGCAAACCCTGATCCTATCACCGCAACTAGAAGTAGCCGTGAAGTGTGCCTAACCAGACCTAGACACCTCGACACAGCCTAAGGACTAAATATCCCTAAAGATGGAAATAGGAAAAACTCTCTTGCCTCAGAGTAGACCCCAAAGGATAGGTAGCCCCCCACAAATAATGACTGTGAGTAGGAGAGGAAAAGACACACGCAGACAGAAAACAGGGATAAGCAAAGGAGGCCACTTCTACCTAGATAGGAAAGGATAGTAAAGGATACTATGCGGTCAGCATAAAACACTACAAAATATCCACAGCAGAAAAATACAAAAACTCCACCACCTAACTAAAGGTGTGGAGAGTATATCTGCGACTCCAGCGAGTCCAACTAGACTGAGAAAAACATCAGGCACAGTCTAGCAGGAACAAAATAGAATCAAGATAAGCACAGAAAATAAACACACAGCAGTGTGTCTAAAAAAATTAAGAAAACACTTATCTTAGCTGAATTGGCAGCAAGCAGGAGAGGCCAGGCAGAGGACCAACACTTCCAAAGGAACATTGACTACTGGCAAGGACTAATGAGTCCTGCACAGCTAAATACCCCAGTCTGAATTGCAATTAGCAGAAACACCTGTCCAAGACTGCTGCTCAGGAATAACTGCATTACCATCAACAACCACCAGAGGGAGCCCAAGAGCAGAATTCACAACAGACTCCTAAGAAATACACAAATGACCTGGAGGAACTAAAACAAGCATAACATCTATGCATATATTTCCCATGGGGCTTACCATCTGTGGACTCCTTATGTACATCATACCAACAACCTATATTGGCTTGCCGCTGCTGAACCTGAATTTCCGTCATGTATAATTGATCAGGATTTGGGATTTCTAGGATCTCGCTGAATGAATACCCCCACTTCACTTTTGTGCATGCAATCCTCGGACTCAACACATGTGGATTTTATCCGTATTATATAGTTGTTTGGCTGTGTAGTGAGTTTATATTCCCGTCTTCTTTGCATGAATGCATTGTTTTGTAGAAATAATTTACATTGAATATCAATTATCTCTACCAGTTCAGATATCTGGCACTTTGGTGTTTCTTACCACGTTATATTTAACCCCTTTACCCCCAAGGGTGGTTTGCACGTTAATGACCAGGCCAATTTTTACAATTCTGACCACTGTCCCTTTATGAGGTTATAACTCCGAAACGCTTCAACGGATCCTGGTGATTCTGACATTGTTTTCTCGTGACATATTGTACTTCATGATAGTGGTAAAATTTCTTTGATAGTACCTGCGTTTATTTGTGAAAAAAACGGAAATTTGGCGAAAATTTTGAAAATTTCGCAATTTTCAAACTTTGAATTTTTATGCAATTAAATCACAGAGATATGTCACACAAAATACTTAATAAGTAACATTTCCCACATGTCTCCTTTACATCAGCATAATTTTGGAACCAATTTTTTTTTTTGTTAGGGAGTTATAAGGGTTAAAAGTTGACCAGCAATTTCTCATTTTTACAACACCATTTTTTTTTAGGGACCACGTCTCATTTGAAGTCATTTTGAGGGGTCTATATGATAGAAAATGCCCAAGTGTGACACCATTCTAAAAACTGCACCCCTCAAGGTGCTCAAAACCACATTCAAGAAGTTTATTAACCCTTCAGGTGTTTAATAGGAATTTTTGGAATGTTTAAATAAAAATGAACATTTAACTTTTTTACACAAAAAAATTACTTCAGCTCCAATTTGTTTTATTTTACCAAGGGTAACAGGAGAAATTGGACCCAAAAAGTTGTTGTCCAATTTGTCCTGAGTACGCTGATACCCCATATGTGGCAGTAAACCACTGTTTGGGCGCATGGGAGAGCTCGGAAGGGAAGGAGCGCTATTTGACTTTTCAATGCAAAATTGACAGGAATTGAGATGGGACGCCATGTTGCGTTTGGAGAGCCACTGATGTGCCTAAACATTGAAACCCCCCACAAGTGACACCATTTTGGAAAGTAGACCCCCTAAGGAACTTATCTGGATGTGTGGTGAGCACTTTGACCCACCAAGTGCTTCACAGAAGTTTATAATGCAGAACCGTAAAAATAAAAAATCATATTTTTTCACAAAAATTATATTTTTGCCCCCAATTTTTTATTTTTCCAAGGGTAAGAGAAGAAATTGGACCTCAAAAGTTGTTGTCCAATTTGTCCTGAGTACGCTGATACCCCATATGTGGCAGTAAACCACTGTTTGGGCGCATGGGAGAGCTCGGAAGGGAAGGAGCGCAGTTTGACTTTTCAATGCAAAATTGACAGAAATTGAGATGGGACGCCATGTTGCGTTTGGAGAGCCACTGATGTGCCTAAACATTGAAACTCCCCACAAGTGACACCATTTTGGAAAGTAGACCCCCTAAGGAACTTATCTAGAGGTGTGGTGAGCACTTTGACCCACCAAGTGCTTCACAGAAGTTTATAATGCAGAACCGTAAAAATAAAAAATCATATTTTTTCACAAAAATTATATTTTTGCCCCCAATTTTTTATTTTTCCAAGGGTAAGAGAAGAAATTGGACCTCAAAAGTTGTTGTCCAATTTGTCCCGAGTACGCTGATACCCCATATGTGGCAGTAAACCACTGTTTGGGCGCATGGGAGAGCTCGGAAGGGAAGGAGCGCCGTTTGACTTTTCAATGCAAAATTGACAGGAATTGAGATGGGACGCCATGTTGCGTTTGGAGAGCCACTGATGTGCCTAAACATTGAAACCCCCCACAAGTGACACCATTTTGGAAAGTAGACCCCCTAAGGAACTTATCTGGATGTGTGGTGAGCACTTTGACCCACCAAGGGCTTCACAGAAGTTTATAATGCAGAGCCATAAAAATAAAACAAAATTTTTTTCCCACAAAAATTATTTTTTAGCCCCCAGTTTTGTATTTTCCCTAGGGTAACAGGAGAAATTGGACCCCAAAAGTTGTTGTCCAATTTGTCCTGAGTACGCTGATACCCCATATGTGGGGGGGAACCACCGTTTGGGCGCATGGGAGGGTTCGGAAGGGAAGGAGCGCCATTTGGAATGCAGACTTAGATGGAATGGTCTGCAGGCGTCACATTGCGTTTGCAGAGCCCCTAATGTACCTAAACAGTAGAAACCCCCCACAAGTGACACCATTTTGGAAAGTAGACCCCCTAAGGAACTCATCTTGATGTGTTGTGAGAGCTTTGAACCCCCAAGTATTTCACTACAGTTTATAACGCAGAGCCATGCAAATAAAAAATATTTTTTTTTCCACAAAAATTATATTTTAGCCCCCAGTTTTGTATTTTTCCAAGGTTAGCAGGAGAAATTGGACCCTAAATGTTGTTGTCCAATTTGTCCTGAGTACGCTGATACCCGATATGTGGGGGGGAACCACCGTTTGGGCGCATGGGAGGGCTCAGAAGGGAAGGAGCATCATTTGGAATGCAGACTTAGATGGATTGGTCTGCAGGCGTCACATTGCGTTTGCAGAGCCCCTAATGTACCTAAACAGTAGAAACCCCCCACAAGTGACCCCATATTGGAAACTAGACCCCTCAATGAACTTATCTAGATGTGTTGTGAGAACTTTGAACCCCCAAGTGTTTCACTACAGTTTATAACGCAGAGCCGTGAAAATAAAAAATCTTTTTGTTTTCCCACAAAAATTATTTTTTAGCCCCCAGTTTTGTATTTTCCCAAGGGTAACAGGAGAAATTGGTCCACAAAAGTTGTTGTCCAATTTGTCCTGAGTACGCTGATACCCCATATGTTGGGGTAAACCCCTGTTTGGGCACACAGGAGAGCTCGGAAGGGAAGGAGCACTGTTTTACTTTTTCAACGCAGAATTGGCTGGAATTGAGATCGGACGCCATGTCGTGTTTGGAGAGCCCCTGATGTGCCGAAACAGTGGAAACCCCCCAATTATAACTGAAACCCTAATCTAAACACACCCCTAACCCTAATTCCAACGGTAACCCTAACCACACCTCTAACCCTGACACACCCCTAACCCTAATCCCAACCCTATTCCCAACTGTAAATGTAATCTAAACCCTAACCCTAACTTTAGCCCCAACCCTAACTGTAGCCCCAACCCTAACCCTAACCCTAGCCCTAACCCTAGCCCTAACCCTAGCCCTAACCCTAACCCTAGCCCTAACCCTAGCCCTAACCCTAGCCCTAACCCTAACCCTAGCCCTAACCCTAGCCCTAACCCTAGCCCTAACCCTAACCCTAGCCCTAGCCCTAACCCTAGCCCTAGCCCTAACCCTAGCCCTAACCCTAGCCCTAACCCTAACCCTAGCCCTAGCCCTAACCCTAGCCCTAACCCTAGCCCTAGCCCTAACCCTAGCCCTAACCCTAGCCCTAACCCTAGCCATAGCCCTAACCCTAGCCCTAACCCTAGCCCTAATGGGAAAATGGAAATAAATACATTTTTTTTTATTTTTCCCTAACTAAGGGGGTGATGAAGGGGGGTTTGATTTACTTTTATAGCGAGTTTTTTAGCGGATTTTTATGATTGGCAGCCGTCACACACTGAAAGACCCTTTTTATTGCAAAAAATATTTTTTGCAATACCACATTTTGAGAGCTATAATTTTTCCATATTTTGGTCCACAGAGTCATGTGAGGTCTTGTTTTTTGCGGAACGAGTTGACGTTTTTATTGAAAACATTTTTGGGCACGTGACATTTTTTTATCGCTTTTTATTCCGATTTTTGTGAGGAAGAATGACCAAAAACCAGCTATTCATGAATTTCTATTGGGGGAGGCGTTTATACCGTTCCGCGTTTGGTAAAATTGATAAATCAGTTTTATTCTTCGGGTCAGTACGATTACAGCGATACCTCATTTATATCATTTTTTTATGGTTTGGTGCTTTTATACGATAAAAACTATTTTACAGAAAAAATAATTATTTTTGCATCGCTTTATTCTCAGGACTATAACTTTTTTATTTTTTTGCTGATGATGCTGTATTGCGGCTCTTTTTTTGCGGGACAATATGACGCTTTCAGCGGTACCATGGTTATTTATATCTGTCCTTTTGATCGCGTGTTATTCCACTTTTTGTTCGGCAGTATGATAATAAAGCGTTGTTTTTTGCCTCGTTTTTTTTTTTTTTCTTACGGTGTTTACTGAAGGGGTTAACTAGTGGGACAGTTTTATAGGTCGGGTCATTACGGACGCGGCGATACTAAATATGTGTACTTTTATTGGTTTTTTTTTTTATTTAGATGAAGAAATGTATTTATGGGAATAATATTTTTTTTTTTTTTCATTATTTTGGAATATTTTTTTTTATTTTTTTTACACATTTGGAAATTTTTTTTTTTACTTTTTTACTTTGTCCCAGGGGGGACATCACAGATCAGTGATCTGACAGTTTGCACAGCACTCTGTCAGATCACTGATCTGACATAGTTACATAGTTACATAGTTATTAAGGTTGAAGGAGGACTATATGTCCATCTAGTTCAACCCATAGCCTAACCTAACATGTTGATCCAGAGGAAGGCAAAAAAAAACCCCATGTGCAAAGAGTAAGCTCCACATTGGGGAAAAAAATTCCTTCCCGACTCCACATACGGCAATCAGACTAGTTCCCTGGATCAACGCCCTATCAAGGAATCTAGTGTATATACCCTGTAACATTATACTTTTCCAGAAAGGTATCCAGTCCCCTCTTAAATTTAAGTAATGAATCACTCATTACAACATCATACGGCAGAGAGTTCCATAGTCTCACTGCTCTTACAGTAAAGAATCCGCGTCTGTTATTATGCTTAAACCTTTTTTCCTCCAACCGCAGAGGATGCCCCCTTGTCCCTGTTTCAGGTCTATGATTAAAAAGATCATCAGAAAGGTCTTTGTACTGTCCCCTCATATATTTATACATGCAGCGCTGCAGCCTTCACAGTGCCTGCTCTAAGCAGGCTCTGTGAAGCCACCTCCCTCCCTGCAGGACCCGGATCCGCGGCCATCTTGGATCCGGGGCTCGAGCAGGGAGGGAGGTGAGGAGACCCTCGCAGCAACGCGATCACATCGCGTTGCTGCGGGGGGCTCAGGGAAGCCCACAGGGAGCCCCCTCCCTGCGCGGTGCTTCCCTGCACCGCCGGCACATCACGATCATCTTTGATCGCGGTGTGCCAGGGGTTAATGTGCCGGGGGCGGTCCGTGACCGCTCCTGGCACATAGTGCTGGATGTCAGCTGCGATAAGCAGCTGACACCCGGCCGCGATCGGCCGCGCTCCCCCCGTGAGCGCGGCCGATCGGCTATGACGTACTATCCCGTCCAGGGTCAGATAAGCCCAGGGCACCTCGACGGGATAGTACGTCTAAGGTCACAGAGGGGTTAAGGACTGTTAATATTCCTGGCCACACTGCGCTCTGTCATCCGTGTGCCAGGTCTTTGGCTGTAATCCATTCTAAATAATAGTAAGTTAATTTGGGTAATTTTTAATTTTTACTTATTACCCTACACAAAGGATCTTGGGCAGCTATTATGGGTATACTTTTCTCACTTTTTGCTGCCTTGTACACAGGTGTCTTAAGCAAACAACACTGGACTCCCTTGCAATGGAGCTTCACAGGATCTACTATTATCATTATTTTTCCATCATTTTTTCTGTGTCTGGTGTTCCCATTGGTCTATCCTGTCATCCCCCATGGATTGTTATTTATTATCTTCAGGTAACTCTGTATAAATAAGTTTCTTTTCCCTCTTGGAATATATGTGACTCCTTGAGAAAGCCATGCTGGCGAAACGTATGTTGGAGCTGGAGCTAAAGGAACCAGGGATCCCTGACCATTGGTATTTATTTATGATCTCTTCTTTATATTCTGTATGCACCTCATTTTTAGATTCCGATTTTTTCTGTTTATACACTTTTTTGCACTTTATAGAGATTTTTCAAGAGATCATTCATGACTGTGTTTTTTGGTCAGCTTTCACAATTATAAATATATTATATTATTTATTTGTACAGTGGTATTTTGATGTCGATGTTGTCAGATTCTTCTTTTTAACATTGCGATTAATAAAATTATTTTAAAATTTCCATTTGTGGATCCCTTTTTTTATATAAATTTTTTTGGGTATATTCACCTTTTGAGCAGGTAATATATGTGACACGTATGAATGATGTCCCTCTTTCGTCTCGTGTGTGCTCATAGCACATTCTTCTAGGAAACAGAAAGAATGAGATTTGCCATCATTGTTTTTCTTTGCAGGGGCCAAGTTTGCCAGCTAATTTATCTGGTGCGCACAAACGAAGGTTAGAGAATGCACGCTATACCAGCGCATGGGCAATGGTTATGGCAGAATTTCATGGAATCACTTCCCCTGACGAAGCCATACTAGACATGGCGATATGCATGGGGTTCTGTCGCTACATTCTTACCCTACAGGATACTGCCTTCAGACTCATGATCTTATTTTACAACACCCGCACGGGCACTTTTGCACCTCTTTCACCTTCTGCCTTTTACTATTTTCTATTGCATACACGCTTCTGAGGTAAGGGCTTTTTGGTCAGTGGAGATAATTTCTCCAAACCCTGCTTCCATTCAACTGCTATTTCCTTGGGCCATATATGGGTTAGGTCTATTACTTATTCCCAGATACTGACATCACTATTCATGACTGATACTGTGTCTTGAATTTCTTTATGTGTTATGTCATATAGGCTTGGGTTTGCCCTATTTTCATTATAGCTTGGTCAGATTAATGCAATTAAGCTGCATGGTTTATTATCCATATGTCCGTACACTTTAAATAACATATGAACTTGTATTAGCATTATTGTAATTTTGGTTGTTATATATTATGTGTGGAGTATTCTGTTATGAAAGGCAATTCAGAATCACAATGGACATGGAGGTCAGAGCACATACAGTGAACTGACAATAACCCAAAATAATAGAACGAGCTCTGAGACGTGGGAACTCTGCAGACCGCAATCCCTAAGCCTATCAAATCACACTAAAGGTAGCCGTGGAGCGCTCCTGACCAGAACCTAGGCGCCTCGTCACAGCCTGAGAAACTAGCTAATCCTGAAGATAGAAAAATAAGCCTACCTTGCCTCAGAGAAATTCCCCAAAGGAAAAGGCAGCCCCCCACATATAATGACTGTGAGTAAGATGAAAACACAAACATAGAGATGAAACAGATTTAGCAAAGTGAGGCCCGACTAGCTGAACAGAACGAGGATAGGGAAGATAACTTTGCGGTCAGCACAAAAACCTATAAAAAACCACGCAGAGGGGACAAAAAGACCCTCCGCACCGACTAACGGTACGGAGGTGGTCCCTCTGCGTCTCAGAGCTTCCAGCAGGCGAGAAAAACCAATAAAGCAAGCTGGACAGAAAACTAGCAACAAAATAACATAAGCAAAACATAGCTTTGCAGAGCAGCAGGCCACAGGAATGATCCAGGGAAAAAACAAGTCCCACACTGAAACATTGACAGGAAGCATAGATCAAAGCATCAGGTGGAGTTAAGTAGAGAAGAAGCTAACGAGCTCACCAGATCACCTGAGGGAGGAAACTCAGAAGCTGCAGTACCACTTTCCTCCACAAACGGAAAATACCAGAGAGAACCAGCCGAAGTACCACTTGTGACCACAGGAGTGAACTCTGCCACAGAATTCACAACAGTACCCCCCCCTTGAGGAGGGGTCACCGAACCCTCACCAGAGCCCCCAGGCCGACCAGGATGAGCCACATGAAAGGCACGAACAAGATCGGGAGCATGGACATCAGAGGCAAAAACCCAGGAATTATCCTCCTGAGCATAACCCTTCCATTTAACCAGATACTGGAGTTTCCGTCTTGAAACACGAGAATCCAAAATCTTCTCCACAATATACTCCAATTCCCCCTCCAACAAAACCGGGGCAGGAGGCTCAACAGATGGAACCATAGGTGCCACGTATCTCCGCAACAATGACCTATGGAATACGTTATGTATGGAAAAAGAATCTGGAAGGGTCAGACGAAAAGACACAGGATTAAGAACCTCAGAAATCCTATACGGACCAATAAAACGAGGTTTAAACTTAGGAGAGGAAACCTTCATAGGAATATGACGAGAAGATAACCAAACCAGATCCCCAACACGAAGTCGGGGACCCACACGGCGTCTGCGATTAGCGAAAAGTTGAGCCTTCTCCTGGGACAAGGTCAAATTGTCCACTACCTGAGTCCAAATCTGCTGCAACCTGTCCACCACAGTATCCACACCAGGACAGTCCGAAGACTCAACCTGTCCAGAAGAGAAACGAGGATGGAACCCAGAATTGCAGAAAAACGGTGAAACCAAGGTAGCCGAGCTGGCCCGATTATTAACCCCTTCAAGACCCAGCCTATTTTGACCTTAAAGACCTTGCCGTTTTTTGCAATTCTGACCAGTGTCCCTTTATGAGGTAATAACTCAGGAACGCTTCAACGGATCCTAGCGGTTCTGAGATTGTTTTTTCGTGACATATTGGGCTTCATGTTAGTGGTAAATTTAGGTCAATAAATTCTGCATTTATTTGTGATAAACACGGAAATTTGGCGAAAATTTTGAAAATTTCGCAATTTTCACATTTTGAATTTTTATTCTGTTAAACCAGAGAGATATGTGACACAAAATAGTTAATAAATAACATTTCCCACATGTTTACTTTACATCAGCACAATTTTGGAAACAAAATTTTTTTTTGTTAGGAAGTTATAAGGGTTAAAATTCGACCAGCGATTTGTCATTTTTACAACGAAATTTACAAAACCATTTTTTTTAGGGACCACCTCACATTTGAAGTCAGTTTGAGGGGTCTATATGGCTGAAAATACCCAAAAGTGACACCATTCTAAAAACTGCACCCCGCAAGGTACTCAAAACCACATTCAAGAAGTTTATTAACCCTTCAGGTGCTTCACAGCAGCAGAAGCAACATGGAAGGAAAAAATGAACATTTAACTTTTTAGTCACAAAAATTATCTTTTAGCAACAATTTTTTTATTTTCCCAATGGTAAAAGGAGAAACTGAACCACGAACGTTGTTGTCCAATTTGTCCTGAGTACGCTGATACCTCATATGTGGGGGTAAACCACTGTTTTGGCGCACGGCAGGGCTTGGAAGGGAAGGAGCGCCATTTGACTTTTTGAATCAAAAATTGGCTCCACTCTTTAGCGGACACCATGTCACGTTTGGAGAGCCCCCGTGTGCCTAAAAATTGGAGCTCCCCCACAAGTGACCCCATTTTGGAAACTAGACGCCCCAAGGAACTTATCTAGATGCATAGTGAGCACTTTGAACCCCCAGGTGCTTCACAAATTGATCCGTAAAAATGAAAAAGTACTTTTTTTTCACAAAAAAATTCTTTTAGCCTCAATTTTTTCATTTTCACATGGGCAACAGGATAAAATGGATCCTAAAATGTGTTGGGCAATTTCTCCTGAGTACACCAATACCTCACATGTGGAGGTAAACCACTGTTTGGGCACATGGTAAGGCTCGGAAGAGAAGGCGTGCCATTTGACTTTTTGAATGGAAAATTAGCTCCAATTGTTAGCGGACACCATGTCGCGTTTGGAGAGCCCCTGTGTGCCTAAACATTGGAGCTCCCCCACAAGTGACCCCATTTTGGAAACTAGACCCCCCAAGGAACTTATCTAGATGCATATTGAGCACTTTAAACCCCCAGGTGCTTCACAGAAGTTTATAACGCAGAGCCATGAAAATAAAAAATAATTTTTCTTTCCTCAAAAATGATTTTTTAGCCTGGAATTTCCTATTTTGCCAAGGATAATAGGAGAAATTGGACCCCAAATATTGTTGTCCAGTTTGTCCTGAGTACGCTGATACCCCATATGTGGGGGTAAACCACTGTTTGGGCGCACGGCAGGGCTCGGAAGGGATGGCACGCCATTTGGCTTTTTAAATGGAAAATTAGCTCCAATCATTAGCGGACACCATGTCACGTTTGGAGAGCCCCTGTGTGCCTAAACATTGGAGATCCCCCAGAAATGACACCATTTTAGAAACTAGACCCCCAAAGGAACTAATCTAGATGTGTGGTGAGGACTTTGAACCCCCAAGTGCTTCACAGAAGTTTATAACGCATAGCCATGAAAATAAAAAAAAAATTATTTTCTCAAAAATGATCTTTTAGCCTGCAATTTTTTATTTTCCCAAGGGTAACAGGAGAAATTTGACCCCAAAAGTTGTTGTCCAGTTTCTCCTGAGTACGCTGATACCCCATATGTGGGGGTAAATCACTGTTTGGGCACATGCCGGGGCTCGGAAGTGAAGTAGTGACGTTTTGAAATGCAGACTTTGATGGAATGCTCTGTGGGCGTCACGTTGCGTTTGCAGAGCCCCTGATGTGGCTTAACAGTAGAAACCCCCCACAAGTGACCCCATTTTGGAAACTAGACCCCCAAAGGAACTTATCTAGATGTGTGGTGAGCACTTTGAACCCCCAAGTGCTTCATAGAAGTTTATAATGCAGAGCCGTGAAAATAATAAATACGTTTTCTTTCCTCAAAAATAATTATTTAGCCCAGAATTTTTTAATTTTCCCAAGGGTAACAGGAGAAATTTGACCCCAATATTTGTTGTCCAGTTTCTCCTGAGTACGGTGATACCCCATATGTGGGGGTAAACTACTGTTTGGGCACATGCCGGGGCTTGGAATTGAAGTAGTGACGTTTTGAAATGCAGACTTTGATGGAATGCTCTGCGGGCGTCACGTTGCGTTTGCAGAGCCCCTGATGTACCTAAACAGTAGAAACCCCACACAAGTGACCCCATTTTGGAAACTAGACCCTGAAAGGAACTTATCTAGATGTGTGGTGAGCACTTTGAACCCCCAAGTGCTTCATAGAAGTTTATAATGCAGAGCCGTGAAAATAATAAATACGTTTTCTTTCCTCAAAAATAATGATTTAGCCCAGAATTTTTTATTTTCCCAAGGGTTACAGGAGAAATTGGACCCCAAAAGTTGTTGTCCAGTTTCTCCTGAGTACGCTGATACCCCATATGTGGGGGTAAACCACTGTTTGGGCACACGTCGGGGCTCAGAAGGGAAGTAGTGACTTTTGAAATGCAGACTTTGATGGAATGGTCTGCGGGTGTCACGTTGCGTTTGCAGAGCCCCTGGTGTGCCTAAACAGTAGAAACCCCCCACAAGTGACCCCATTTTAGAAACTAGACCCCCCAAGGAACTTATCTAGATATGTGGTGAGCACTTTGAACCCCCAAGTGCTTCACAGACGTTTACAACGCAGAGCCGTGAAAATAAAAAATCATTTTTCTTTCCTCAAAAATTATGTTTTAGCAAGCATTTTTTTAGATTCACAAGGGTAACAGGAGAAATTGGACCCCAGTAATTGTTGCGCAGTTTGTCCTGAGTATGCTGGTACCCCATATGTGGGGGTAAACCACTGTTTGGGCACACGTCAGGGCTCGGAAGTGAGGGAGCACCATTTGACTTTTTGAATACGAGATTGGCTGGAATCAATGGTGGCGCCATGTTGCGTTTGGAGACCCCTGATGTGCCTAAACAGTGGTAACCCCTCAATTCTACCTCCAACACTAACCCCAACACACCCCTAACCCTAATCCCAACTGTAGCCATAATCCTAATCACAACCCTAACCCCAACACACCCCTAACCACAACACTAACCCCAACACACCCCTAACCCTAACCACAACCCTAATTCCAACCCTAACCCTAAGGCTATGTGCCCACGTTGCGGATTCGTGTGAGATATTTCCGCACCATTTTTGAAAAATCTGCGGGTAAAAGGCACTGTGTTTTACCTGCGGATTTTCCGCGGATTTCCAGTGTTTTTTGTGCGGATTTCACCTGCGGATTCCTATTGAGTACCAGGTGTAAAACGCTGCGGAATCCGCACAAAGAATTGACATGCTGCGGAAAATACAACGCAGCGTTCCCGCGCGGTATTTTCCGCACCATGGGCAAAGCGGATTTGGTTTTTCATATGTTTACATGGTACTGTAAACCTGATGGAACACTGCTGCGAATCCGCAGCCAAATCCGCACCGTGTGCACATAGCCTAATTCTAAAGGTATGTGCACACGCTGCGGAAAACGCTGCGGATCCGCAGCAGTTTCCCATGAGTGTACAGTTCAATGTAAACCTATGGGAAACAAAAATCGCTGTACACATGCTGCGGAAAAACTGCACGGAAACGCAGCGGTTTACATTCCGCAGCATGTCACTTCTTTGTGCGGATTCCGCAGCGGTTTTACAACTGCTCCAATAGAAAATCGCAATTGTAAAACCGCAGTGAAATGCGCAGAAAAAAACGCGGTAAATCCGCCATAAATCCGCAGCGGTTTAGCACTGCGGATTTATCAAATCCGCAGCGGAAAAATCCGCAGAGGACCAGAATACGTGTGCACATTCCTAACCCTAACCCTAGCCCTAACCCTAGCCCTAACCCTAACCCTACCCCTAACCCTACCCCTAACCCTACCCCTAACCCTACCCCTACCCCTAACCCTACCCCTAACCCTAACCCTACCCCTAACCCTACCCCTAACCCTAACCCTATCCCTAACCCTAACCCTATTCTAACAGTGGAAAAAAAAAAATTTCTTTATTTTTTTATTGTCCCTACCTATGGGGGTGACAAAGGGGGGGGGGGGTCATTTATTATTTTTTTTATTTTGATCACTGAGATAGATTATATCTCAGTGATCAAAATGCACTTTGGAACGAATCTGCCGGCCGGCAGATTCGGCGGGCGCACTGCGCATGCGCCCGCCATTTTGGAAGATGGCGGCGCCCGGGAGAAGACGGACGGGACCACGGCTGGATCGGTAAGTATGATAGGGTGGGGGGGACCACGGGGGGGGGGGGATCGGAGCACGGGGGGGGAATCGGAGCGCGGGAGGGGTGGAACGGAGCGCGGGGGGCGTGGAACGGAGCACGGGGGGGCTGGAATGGAGCACGGGGGGGTGGAACGGAGCACGGGGGGGGTGGATCGGAGTGCAGGGGGGGTGATTGGAGCACGGGGGGGTGATTGGAGCACGGGGGGAGCGGGCACGAGCACGGGGGGGAGCGGAGCACTGGACGGAGGGGAGCCGGAGCAGTGTACCGGCCAGATCGGGGGGGTGGGGGGGCGATCGGTGGGGTGGGGTGGGGGCACACTAGTATTTCCAGCCATGGCCGATGATATTTCAGCATCGGCCATGGCTGGATTGTAATATTTCACCCGTTATAATGGGTGAAATATTACAAATCGCTCTGATTGGCAGTTTCACTTTCAACAGCCAATCAGAGCGATCGTAGCCACGAGGGGGTGAAGCCACCCCCCCTGGGCTAAACTACCACTCCCCCTGTCCCTGCAGATCGGGTGAAATGGGAGTTAACCCTTTCACCCGATCTGCAGGGACGCGATCTTTCCATGACGCCGCATAGGCGTCATGGGTCGGAATGGCACCGACTTTCATGACGCCTACGTGGCGTCATGGGTCGGGAAGGGGTTAAGGGCGAACTCAGCCAAAGGCAAAAAGGACACCCAGTCATCCTGATCAGCAGAAACAAAGCACCTCAGATATGTTTCCAAGGTCTGATTGGTTCGCTCGGTCTGGCCATTAGTCTGAGGATGGAAAGCCGAGGAAAAAGACAAGTCAATGCCCATCCTACCACAAAAGGCTCGCCAAAACCTCGAAACAAACTGGGAACCTCTGTCAGAAACAATATTCTCTGGAATGCCATGCAAACGAACCACATGCTGGAAGAACAAAGGCACCAAATCAGAGGAGGAAGGCAATTTAGACAAGGGTACCAGATGGACCATCTTAGAAAAGCGATCACAGACCACCCAAATGACTGACATCTTTTGAGAAACGGGAAGGTCAGAAATAAAATCCATAGAGATATGTGTCCAAGGCCTCTTCGGGACCGGCAAGGGCAAAAGCAACCCACTGGCACGAGAACAGCAGGGCTTAGCCCGAGCACAAATCCCACAGGACTGCACAAAAGAACGCACATTCCGCGACAGAGAGGGCCACCAAAAGGATCTAGCCACTAACTCTCTGGTACCAAAGATTCCAGGATGACCAGCCAACACCGAACAATGAAGTTCAGAGATAACTCTATTCGTCCACCTATCAGGGACAAACAGTTTCTCCGCTGGGCAACGATCAGGTTTATTAGCCTGAAATTTTTGCAGCACCCGCCGCAAATCAGGGGAGATGGCAGACACAATTACTCCTTCCTTGAGGATACCCGCCGGCTCAGATAAACCCGGAGAGTCGGGTACAAAACTCCTAGACAGAGCATCCGCCTTCACATTTTTAGAGCCCGGAAGGTACGAAATCACAAAGTCAAAACGGGCAAAAAACAATGACCAATGAGCTTGTCTAGGATTCAAGTGCTTTGCAGACTCGAGATAAGTCAAGTTCTTATGATCAGTCAATACCACCACGCGATGCTTAGCTCCTTCAAGCCAATGACGCCACTCCTCGAATGCCCACTTCATGGCCAGCAACTCTCGGTTGCCCACATCATAATTACGCTCAGCAGGCGAAAACTTCCTGGAAAAGAAAGCGCATGGTTTCATCACTGAGCAACCAGAACCTCTCTGCGACAAAACAGCCCCTGCTCCAATCTCAGAAGCATCAACCTCTACCTGGAACGGAAGAGAAACATCTGGTTGACACAACACAGGGGCAGAAGAAAAACGACGCTTCAACTCTTGAAAAGCTTCCACAGCAGCAGAAGACCAATTGACCACATCAGCACCCTTCTTGGTCAAATCGGTCAATGGTTTAGCAATACTAGAAAAATTGCAGATGAAGCGACGATAAAAATTAGCAAAGCCCAGGAACTTTTGCAGACTTTTCAGAGATGTCGGCTGAGTCCAATCATGGATGGCTTGGACCTTAACAGGATCCATCTCGATAGTAGAAGGGGAAAAGATGAACCCCAAAAATGAAACCTTCTGCACACCAAAGAGACACTTTGATCCCTTCACAAACAAAGAATTAGCACGCAGGACCTGAAAAACCGTTCTGACCTGCTTCACATGAGACTCCCAATCATCCGAGAAGATCAAAATGTCATCCAAGTACACAATCAGGAATTTATCCAGGTACTCTCGGAAGATGTCATGCATAAAGGACTTAAACACTGATGGAGCATTGGCAAGTCCGAACGGCATCACGAGATACTCAAAATGACCCTCGGGCGTATCAAATGCAGTTTTCCATTCATCACCTTGCTTAATTCGCACCAGATTATACGCACCACGATGATCTATCTTTGTGAACCAACTAGCCCCCTTAATCCGAGCAAACAGATCAGATAACAATGGCAAGGGGTACTGAAATTTAACCGTGATCTTATTAAGAAGGCGGTAATCTATACAAGGTCTCAGCGAACCATCCTTCTTGGCTACAAAAAAGAACCCTGCTCCTAATGGCGACGATGACGGGCGAATATGCCCCTTCTCCAGGGATTCCTTCACATAACTGCGCATAGCGGTGTGCTCAGGCACGGACAAATTAAACAATCGACCTTTTAGGAATTTACTACCAGGAATCAAATTGATAGCACAATCACAATCCCTATGCGGAGGTAGGGTATTGGACTTGGGCTCATCAAATACATCCCGGTAATCAGACAAGAACTCTGGGACCTCAGAAGGAGTGGATGACAAAATTGACAGAAATGGAACATCACCATGTACCCCCTGACAACCCCAGCTGGACACCGACATGGATTTCCAATCTAATACTGGATTATGGGCTTGTAGCCATGGCAACCCCAACACGACCACATCATGCAGATTATGCAACACCAGAAAGCGAATAACCTCCTGATGTGCAGGAGCCATGCACATAGTCAGCTGGGTCCAGTATTGAGGCTTATTCTTGGCCAAAGGCGTAGCATCAATTCCTCTCAATGGAATAGGACACTGCAAGGGCTCCAAGAAAAACCCACAACGCTTAGCATATTCCAAGTCCATCAAATTCAGGGCAGCGCCTGAATCCACAAATGCCATGACAGAATATGATGACAAAGAGCAGATCAAGGTAACGGACAGAAGAAATTTTGACTGTACAGTACCAATGGTGGCAGACCTAGCGAACCGCTTAGTGCGCTTAGGACAATCAGAGATAGCATGAGTGGAATCACCACAGTAGAAACACAGACCATTCAGACGTCTATGTTCTTGCCGTTCAACTCTGGTCAAGGTCCTATCACACTGCATAGGCTCAGGTTTAAGCTCAGGTAATACCGCCAAATGGTGCACAGGTTTACGCTCACGCAAGCGTCGACCGATCTGAATGGCCAAAGACATAGACTCATTCAAACCAGCAGGCATAGGAAATCCCACCATGACATCCTTAAGGGCTTCAGAGAGACCCTTTCTGAATATTGCTGCCAGCGCAGATTCATTCCATTGAGTGAGCACTGACCACTTTCTAAATTTCTGACAATATACCTTTATCTCATCCTGAGCCTGACAAAGAGCCAGCAAATTTTTTTCTGCCTGATCCACTGAATTAGGCTCATCGTACAGCAACCCAAGCGCCAGGAAAAACGCATCGATATTACTCAATGCAGGATCTCCTGACGCAAGAGAAAACGCCCAGTCCTGAGGGTCGCCGCGCAAAAAAGAAATGACGATCCTAACCTGTTGAATTGGGTCATCAGAAGAGCGAGGTTTCAAAGCCAGAAATAGTTTACAATTATTTTTGAAACTCAGAAATTTAGTTCTATCTCCAAAAAACAAATCTGGAATAGGAATTCTCGGTTCAAGCAAAGAATTCTGGACCACAAAATCTTGAATATTTTTAACTCTTGCCGTGAGCTGATCCACACATGAAGACAGACCTTTAATGTCCATTGCTACACCTGTGTCCTGAACCACCCAAATGTCTAGGGGAAAAAAAAGACAAAACACAGTGCAAAGAAAAAAAAATGGTCTCAGAACTTCTTTTTTCCCTCTATTGAGAATCATTAGCACTTTTGGCTTCCTGTACTGTTATGAAAGGCAATTCAGAATCACAATGGACATGGAGGTCAGAGCACATACAGTGAACTGACATTAACCCAAAATAATAGAACGAGCTCTGAGACGTGGGAACTCTGCAGACCGCAATCCCTAAGCCTATCAAACCACACTAAAGGTAGCCGTGGAGCGCTCCTGACCAGAACCTAGGCGCCTCGTCACAGCCTGAGAAACTAGCTAATCCTGAAGATAGAAAAATAAGCCTACCTTGCCTCAGAGAAATTCCCCAAAGGAAAAGGCAGCCCCCCACATATAATGACTGTGAGTAAGATGAAAACACAAACATAGAGATGAAACAGATTTAGCAAAGTGAGGCCCGACTAGCTGAACAGAACGAGGATAGGGAAGATAACTTTGCGGACAGCACAAAAACCTATAAAAAACCACTCAGAGGGGACAAAAAGACCCTCCGCACCGACTAACGGTACGGAGGTGGTCCCTCTGCGTCTCAGAGCTTCCAGCAGGCGAGAAAAACCAATAAAGCAAGCTGGACAGAAAACTAGCAACAAAATAACATAAGCAAAACATAGCTTTGCAGAGCAGCAGGCCACAGGAATGATCCAGGGAAAAAACAAGTCCCACACTGAAACATTGACAGGAAGCATAGATCAAAGCATCAGGTGGAGTTAAGTAGAGAAGAAGCTAACGAGCTCACCAGATCACCTGAGGGAGGAAACTCAGAAGCTGCAGTACCACTTTCCTCCACAAACGGAAGATCCCAGAGAGAACCAGCCGAAGTTCCACTTGTGACCACAGGAGTGAACTCTGCCACAGAATTCACAACAGTATTCTGCTTGAATCATGTATTTATACATTCCATTGGTCTTTGGGGGGGGGGGGGGGCATTAGCTCTTTTAATTATTTTTAGATGCTTGTCTATTTTGACTCAATAAATATTTTGTATATTCTCAGAATAACTCAGGTGTGTGCATAATCTTGTAGTCCTTTTCTCTGGCTTCTTCATTCTTTATAATGGCAGTTTTACTGCATTATGTCGCCCCCTTCTAACAATTGACATTGTTTAAAATTTGTGCTGCACTCTGCATAAATTGTTTGACCTCACCTTTTGATGTGATTTGTAGTCATATACAGTGGGGAAAATAGTATTTAGTCAGCTACCATTTGCGCAAATGGTTAAAAAGATGAGAGAGGCCTGTAATTGATACATAGATTGATGCAATTGATTCATAGGCCACAACTATGAGAGTCAAATTGAGAAAACAAATCCAGAAAATCACATTGTCTGATTTGGCAAGATTTATTTTGCTAATTATGGTATAAAATATAAGTTTTTGGTCATTAACAAAAGTTCATCTCAATATTTTGTTATGTATCCTTTATTGGCAATGACAAAGGTCAAAAATTTTTCTGTAAGTCTTCACAAGATTGGAACACACTGTTGGCCCATTCCTCCATGCAGATGTCCTCTAGAGCAGTGATGTTTTGGGCCTGTCACTGGGCAACACAGACTTTCAACTCCCTCCAAAGGTTTTCTATGGGGTTGAGATCTGTTGACTGGTTAGGCCACTCCAGGACCTTCATATCCTTCTTACGAAGCCACCCCTTCATTGCCCTGGAGGAATGCTTGGGATTATTATCATGCTGAAAGACCCATCCACATTTCATCTTCAATGACCTTGCTGATGGAAGGAGGTTTGCACTCAAAATCTGATGATACATGGCCCCATGCATTCTTTAATTTACACGGATCAGTCATCCTGGTTCATTTTCAGGGAAGCAGCCTCAAAGAATGATGTTGCCACCCCCATGCTTCACAGTAGGTATGGTGTTCTTTGGATGAAATTCAGCAATCTGTCTCCTTCAAACATGAAGAGTTTTGTTTCTACCAAACAGTTCTACCTTGGCTTCATCAGATCATTGACATTCTCCTAATACTCTTCTGGATAAACCAAATGCTCTCTTAGAAACTTCAGATGGGCACAGGACATGTACTGGCTTAAGCAGGGGGACACATCTGGCAATGCAGGATCTGAGTCCCTGGCAACGTAGTGTGTTACTGATGTTAGCCTTTGTTTCGGTGGTCCCAGCTCAAACCAGGTCATTCACTAGGTCCCCCATGTGGTTCTGGGATTTTTGCTCACCGTTCTTGTGATCATTTTGACCCCATTGGGTGAGATCTTGCGTGGAGCCCCAGATCGAGGGAGATTATCAGTGGTCTTATATGTCTTCCATTTTCTTATGATTGCTCCCACAGTTGATTTCATCTTACCAAGCTGCTTGCCTATTGCAGATTCAGTCTTCCCAGCCAGGTACAGGGCTACAATTCTGTTTCTGGTGTCCTTCAACAGCTCTTTGGTCTTCACCACAGTGGATTTTGGAGTGTGACTGTTTGAGGTAATGGACAGGTGTCTTTTATACCCATAACAAGTTCAAACAGATGCCATTACTACAGGTAATGAGTGGAAGACGGATAAGCCTCTTAAAGAAGAAGATTCAGGTCTGTGAGAGTCAAAAATCTTGCATGATTTTAGGTGACCAAATACTTATTTTCCACCATAATTTGCAAAATACAGTAAATCTTGCAAAATAAAATAAGGTGATTTTCTGGATTTGTTTTCTTATTTTGACTCACATGTTGTGGTCTATCTATAATGTCAATTACAGGCCTCTTCCATCTTTTTAAGTGGGAGAACTTGCAGAATTGGTGGCTATATACACTGCTCAAAAAAATAAAGGGAACACTAAAATACCACATCCTAGATATCACTGAATGAAATATTTCAGTTGCAAATCTTAGTTCATTACATAGTGGAATATGTTGAGAACAATAAAACATAAAAATAATCAATGTAAATCAAAATGAATATCCCATGGAGGCCTGGATTTGGAATGATACTCAAAATTAAGTGGAAAATCAAATTACAGGCTGATCCAACATCAGTTGAAATGCATCAAGACAAGGAAACTATGTTCAGTTGTGTGTGTTGCCTCTGTGTGCCTTTATGACCTCCATACAATGCCTGGGCATGCTCCTGATGAGGCGGCGGCTGGTCTCCTGAGGGATCTCCTCCCAGACCAGGGCTAAAGCATCCGCCAACTCCTGGACAGTCTGTGGTACAACGTGACGTTGGTGGATGGTGCAAGACATGATGTCCCAGATGTGTTCAATCAGATTCGGGTCTGGGGAATGGGCGGGCCAGTCTTAGCTTCATTGCCTTCATCTTGCTGGAACTGCTGACGCACTCCAGCCACATGAGGTCTGGCATTGTCCTGCTTTAGGAGGAACCCAGGGCCAATCGCCCCCGCATATGGTCTCACAAGTAGTCTGAGGATCTCATTTCGGTACCTTATGGCAGTCAGGCTACCTCTGGCAATCACATGGAGGGCTGTGCGGCCCTCCAAAGAAATGCCACCCCATACCATTACTGACCCACTGCCAAACCGGTCATCCTGAAGGATCTTGCAGGCAGCAGATCGCTCTCCATGGCGTCTCCAGACTGTCACATCTGTGAAGAGCACAGGGCGCCAGTGGCGAATTTGCCAATCCTGATGTTCTATGGCAAATGCCAATCATCCTGCACGGTGTTGGGCTGTGAGCACAACCCCCATCTGTGGAGGTCGGGCACTCAGGCCATCCTCATGGAGTCAGTTTCTAATCATTTGTGCAGACACATGACCATTTGTGGCCTGCTGGGGGTCATTTTGCAGGGCTCTAGCAGTGTTCCTCCTGTTCCTCTTTGCACAAAGGCTGAGGTAGCGGTCCTGCTGCTGGGTTGTTGCCTTCCTACGGCCCCCTCCACGTCTCCTGGTATACTGGCCTGTCTCCTGGTAGCACCTCCAGCCTCTGGACACTACGCTGACAGACACAGCAAACCTTTTTGCCACAGCTCGCAATGATGTGCCATCCTGGATGAGCTGCACCTCCTGAGCCTCTTGTGTGAGTTGTAAAGTCCATCATATGCTATCACGAGTGTGAAAGCACAACCAACATTCAAAAGTGACCAAAACATCAGACACAAAGCATTGGTACTGAGATGTGGTCTGTGGTCCCCACCTGCAGAACCACTCCTTTATTGAGTGTGTCTTGATAATTGCCAATAATTTCCATCTGTTCTCTATTCCATTTGCAGTGTTGCTTCCTAAGTGGACAGTTTGATTCCACATAAGTTTGATTTACTTGGAGTTATATTCTGTTGTTTTAGTGTTCCCTTTATATTTTTTTGAGCAGTGTACTTTTTTCCCCTGTGTATCAACTAGGTGGAGCTCAGTAAAAGATAGACAGAAAAGTTGTAAACTCCCCTTTAGAGTGACTGATGACTGGTGGATTCTATGTTAATCTCATTCCGTAGCCAACAGACAGTACAACTTTAAGACTGTAAAAAAAGCAAGTTTTTCAATGAAACCCAAACTTTTGCAAACAGAATATATATATATATATATATATATATATATATATATATATATATATATATTTTTTTTTTTTTACTCTATCTGTTCCACTTGGCATAGAAGAGGTATGGTTTCTTTTTAAGCTGCAACCTCATTTCAGTTCTAATTTTGGAGGAACCATATTATACATACAAGATCACTGTGTATTTCACGCAAAGAAACTTTCTAGCTCCTGCACAATTCCAAGGACATTGTTGAATAAGTAAGCCTCTTGCATAAAAAATAGATTAGCATATGTTTCCAAATCTACAGCAAACATCATTTGTTTACTTGTTTATTATTTCCACAAGAAAAAAAAAACATGTTTGGGAACAAATGACATTTAGCACTCATTTGTCAAAGGATAATATGAAATAAAAAGGAAGATTGCCAGCATAAAATAGGTGGAATAAATCATTGCTTTCTGTTTGTGGATACCTTTAGACCATAATTTATTCTACTCTGAAGCTCGTAAACATATTTCTGAGATTGCATAGTTTCTTTTAATTCGGGATGTACAATGTACATTGTTACACAAATCAACTGTGTCATCATGGATATGAATATTGCACTGTATATGCAGGATTTTAGCACTTGACTCAAAATGACTCCATATATTAGACATATTAAAAAGTTAGCATGGAGTGATAATTATATACTTTTTAAACATTCCATAAAAGTCTATAGTGACGGGTGAACGGCAGAGCTTTGAATGGAAGGAGTGCGATTTGACTTTTTGAATGAAAAATTTGTTTCAACAATTCGTGAACACCATGACGTGTTTGGAAAGCCCCTAATGTGCATAAACAGTGGAAACTTCCATCAAGTGACCCCATTTTGGAAACTAGACCCCTCAAGGTATTTATATAGATGTGCGCTGAGAACATTAAACCCCCAGGTGTTTCACAGAATTTTATAACACTGAGCCGTGAAAATAAAAAAAATAAAATATATAAAAATAAATCACATTTTCCCACAAAAATTTTTTAGACCCAAATTTTTCATTTTTATAAGGGTAACAGGAGAAATTGCATCATAGAATTTGTTGTACACCGATACTCTGTGTGGTTATAACTACTTTTGAGGCACAGTGCCAAGCTCAGAAGGAAAGGAGCGCTAACTGGAATTTAGATTTTGCTGGAATGCTTTGTGGGTGCCATGTCACATTGGCAGAGACCATGGGGTGGCAGAACAGAAACCCCTTTTTTTGTGAAATAATTTTACAAACTAAATCCACCAATGAATTCATCTAGGGGTGCAATGATCATATTGACACCACATGTGCCTCACAGAATTTTATACCATTGAGTGGTGAAGTAAGAATAAATTACATTTTTACCTTTAAAATGTAATTTTATCCCCAAGTTTTAAAGTTTTCAAAGGGCTAATATTAAGGATGAGCTAATAGCTTTGCATAAGCACTTATCTGAATAGCTATAGCGCTTACCGAATAGCTGCATTGGGAACCAGGATACCTGGAGCGCTCCCGATAATCAGCTGATCAGTGCCGCAGCAGCATGTGTCGTGGCTGTGTGACAGTCACAACACATATATGGAGAGCCTGTTTGTTGCATGTGTTGAGACGGTCACACAGCCACGACACGATTGGGAGCGATCCAGGCATCTGAGTTCCCAATGCAGCTATAGCTATTCGGATAAGGAGCTATCGGAAGCTATTCGCTCATCGTTAGCTAACAGAAGAAATTTTTACAAAAAACTGAGGTTCATTTTTTTTCAGAGTGTGCCAGTACCCTACATGTAATCGGGAAAAACTTTTCAGACACAGTCAGAGGCGTAGCTAGGGTTTTGGCTCAGGGCGGCGAAGCTTCTGAGTGGGCCCCTAGCCAGGTAACCTTGATTACTACTTGGTGATGCGCCCTAATAGTGGAGGAAAACCTCAGCAGATGGCCGCGCTGTTACTGAAGATAATCTCTATATAACGAACAACATGGATATTACCGCCATATGGTCAGTGGTAGATACCAGCCCTACAGAACATACAGTACACACCAAAAGTTTGGACACATCTTCTCATTTAAAGATTTTTCTGTATTTTCATGACTATGAAAATTGTACATTCACACTGAAGGCATCAAAACTATGAATTAACACATGTGGAATTATATACTTAACAAAAAAGTGTGAAACAACTGAAAATATGTCTTATATTCTAGGTTCTTCAAAGTAGCCACCTTTGGCTTTGATGACTGCTTTGCACACTCTTGGCATTCTCTTGATGAGCTTCAAGAGGTAGTCACTGGGAATGGTCTTCCAACAATCTTGAAGTGGTTCCCAGAGATGCTTAGCGCTTGTTGGTCCTTTTGCCTTCACTCTGCGGTCCAGCTCACCCCAAACCATCTCAATTGGGTTCAGGTCTGGTGACGGTGGAGGCCATGTCATCTGGTGTAGCACCCCATCACTCTCCTTCTTGGTCAAATAGCCCTTATACAGCCTGGAGGTGTGTTTGGGGTCATTGTCCTGTTGAAAAATAAATGATGATCCAACTAAACGCAAACCGGATGGAATAGCATGCCGCTGCAAGATGCTGCGGTAGCCATGCTGGTTCAGTATGCCTTCAATTTTGAATAAATCCCCAACAGTGTCACCAGCAAAGCACCCCCACATCATCACACCTCCTCCTCCATGCTTCACGGTGGGTACCAAGTATGTAGAGTCCATCCGTTCACCTTTTCTGCGTCGCACAAAGACACGGTGGTTGGAACCAAAGATCTCAAATTTGGACCCATCAGACCAAAACACAGATTTTCACTGGTCTAATGTCCATTCCTTGTGTTCTTTAGCCCAAGAAAGTCTCTTCTGCTTGTTGCCTGTCCTTAGCAGTGGTTTCCTGGCAGTTATTTTACCATGAAGGGCTGTTCACAAAGTCTCCTCTTAAGAGTTGTTGTAGAGATGTGTCTGCTGCTAGAACTCTGTGTGGCATTGACCTGGTCTCTAATCTGAGCTGCTATTAACCTGCGATTTCTGAGGCTGGTGACTCGGATAAGCGTATCCTCAGAAGCAGAGGTGACTCTTGGTCTTCCTTTCCTGGGGCGGTCCTATGTGAGTCAGTTTCTTTGTAGCACTTGATGGTTTTTGCCACTGCACTTGGGGACACTTTCAAAGTTTTCCCAATTTTTCGGACTGACTGACCTTCATTTCTTAAAGTAATGATGGACACTCATTTTTCTTTACTTACCGTATATACTCGAGTATAAGCCGACCCAAGTATAAGCCGAGACCCCTAATTTTGCCACAAATAACTTGGAAATCCTAATGACTCGAGTATAAGCCTAGGATGGAAAATGCAGCAGCTACCAGTAAATGTCAAAAATAAAAATAGATCCCAATAAAAGTAAAATTAATTGAGGCATCAGTAGGTAACTGTTTTTGAATATCCATATTGAATCAGGAGCCCCATATAATGCTCTATACAATTCATGATGGGCCCCATAAGATGCTCCATACAAAATACACCTCATATAATGCTCCATACAGTTTATGAAGGGCTCCATAAGATGCTCCATACAGACATTTGCCCCATATAATGCTGCACAAATGCTGATTATGGCCCCATAAGATGCTCCATAGAGATATTTGCCCCATATAATGCTGCATAAATGCTGATTATGGCCCCATAAGATGCTCCATAGAGATATTTGCCCCATATAATGCTGCACAAATTCTGATTATGGCCCCATAAGATGCTCCATAAACTATTTTGCCCCATATGCTTTTGCTGTGATAAAAAAAAAATCACACACTCACCTCTCGTTGCTCAGGCCCCCGGCACTTGCTATATTCACCTGTCCGCATTCCACCGTCGGCTCCGCTGTGTCTTCTGTGTCCTCTGCACTGACTGTTCATGCAGAGGGCGGCGCGCACACTAATCGCGTCATCACACCCTTTGACCTGAGCGTCACTGCAGAGAATGCAGAAGGCCCAGTGGTGCCGACGGTGGAATGGGGGAATGGTGAATATTGCACACTGCCCCCCGTCATACTCACCAGCCCCTGGCACGGTCCCTGCACGTCCCTAGTTCTCCGGGAGCTGACAGCTTCTTCCTGTGTTGAGCAGTCACAAAGTACCGCTCATTACAGTAATGAATATGCAGCTCCACCCCTATGGGAGTGGAGGAGGGTCCATATTCATTACTGTAATGAGCGGTACCATGTGACCACTCAATACAGGAAGAAGCTGTCGGCACCTGGAGAACCAGGGACCTGCAGGGACCGCGCCAGGAGCAGGTAAGTATTATTAGACAGCAGCCACTCTCCCTCTCCTGCCGACTCCTGGGAATGACTTGAGTATAAGTCGAGAGGGGCAATTTCAGCCTAAAAAAATGGGCTGAAATTTTCGGCTTATACTCGAGTATATACGGTAGCTGCTTTTTTCTTGCCATAATACAAATTCTAACTGTCTATTCAGTAGGACAATCAGCTGTGTATCCACCAGACTTCTGCGCAACACAATTGATGGTCGCAACCCCATTTATAAGGCAAGAAATCCCACTTATTAAATCTGACAGGGCACACCTGTGAAATGAAAACCATTCCCGGTGACTACCTCTTGAAGCTCATCAAGAGAATGCCAAGAGTGTGCAAAGCAGTCATCGAAGCAAAAGGTGGCTACTTTGAAGAACCTAGAATATATGGCATAATTTCAGTTGTTTCACACTTTTTTGTTATGTATATAATCCAACATGTGTTAATTCATAGTTTTGATGCCTTCAGTGTGAATGTACAATTTTCATAGTCATGAAAATACAGAAAAATATTTAAATGAGAAGGTGTGTCCAAACTTTTGGTCTGTATTGCATATATCTAATATATAATGCTGAATGTGTGTGTGTATGTGTGTATGCCCGGGATTAGTATCTGCACCGACGCAGCTACAGCCACAAAATTTTGCACAGTCACACATCTGGACCCTGAGAGCGTCATAGGCTATGTTGTGAGGCGAAATTTTAACCCAGCGCGTTCCAATTCACAAAACAATTTTGCCCCAATCTACATAATGGGGAAAAAGTGAAAGGAAAAGTGTTGGAGGCAAATTGACAGCTGCCAGATGTGAACAAGGGGGACTTAAAGAGTGAGAGCGATGGCGCCAAAGAATATATACCGTACAGTTGCTTAGGTCATGGGATACTTACCACACACGGGGATATGAGCACACACACAAAATGCGCCACACACTACCACGTGCTTGAACACATATCACTCTCAGCACACATTTCACCACACATACACCAACCTCGCCACTTAAAATGTCGAAACACAAAAGTCGCCGCTCAAAACTCGCCACGCGCAAAACTCGCCACATGCAAAACTATGCTCACGCAAAACTCTCCACACGTGCAAAACTCACCTCATGGAAAACTCACCACACGCAAAACTTGCACACGCAGAACAATTTCCACATGCACAAAAGTTGCAACACATGCAAAAGTTGCCTCACACAAAAACTTGCACATACTCAAAACGCACCACACATAAAACTCGCCCTAAAACACACACAAGTCTGGTATTATCCTTCAAAAATAAAAATCTGATTAATAAGCAGACAAACTACAAGAGCAACAAATGTACCATATAGGAAAAACGGCAGCTGTCAGTCACATGAGCTGTCTATTATGTGTATGTGTGAGCTAATATATACTGCCAGGGGGAGGACTTCCTGTTGGCTGGGGATTTATCAGGCTGCCAATTTAGCTTACAAATACTGAGGTAAAAATACTGACCAAATAACGTGTGAATGCGGTCTAATACAGGAGGAGATGACATACAGATATATATACTATATACAGGGGAGATGACACACAGATATATACTATATACAGGAGAGATGACACACAGGTATATACTATATACAGGAGGAGATGACACACAGGTATATACTATATACAGGAGGAGATGACACACAGGTATATACTATATACAGGAGGAGATGACATACAGGTATATAGTATATACAGGAGGAGATGACACACTGGTATATACTATATACAGGGGAGATGACATACAGGTACATACTATATACAGGGGAGATGACACACAGGTATATACTATATACAGGGGAGATGACACACAGGTATGTACTATATACAGGGGAGATAACATACATGCACATACTATATACAGGGGAGATGACACACAGGTATATACTATATACAGGGGAGATGACACAGGTATATATTATGTACAGGGGAGATGACACACATGTATATACTATATACAGGAAGAGATGACACACAGGTATATGCTATATACAGGAGGAGATGACACAGGTATATATTATATACAGGAGGAGATGACTCACTGGTATATACTATATACAGGGGAGATGACACACAGGTATATACTATATAAAGGGGAGATGACACACAGGTATATACTATACACAGGAGAGATGACACACACATATATATATATATATATACTATATACAGGGGAGATGACACACAGGTATATACTATATACAGGAGGAGATGACACACAGGTATATACTATATACAGGGGAGATGACACACACATATATACTATATACAGGGGAGATAACACACAGGTATATACTATATACAGGAGGAGATGACATACAGGTAGGTATACAGTCATGGCCAAAAGTATTCACACCCCTGCAATTCTGTCAGATAATACTCAGTTTCTTCCTGAAAATTATTGCAAACACAAATTCTTTGGTATTATTATCTTCATTTAATTTGTCTTAAATGAAAAAACACAAACGAGAATGAAGCAAAAAGCAAAACATTGATCATTTCACACAAAACTCCAAAAATGGGCCAGACAAAAGTATTGGCACCCTCAGCCTAATACTTGGTTGCACAACCTTTAGCCAAAATAACTGCGGCCAACCGCTTCCGGTAATCATCAGTGAGTTTCTTACAATGTTCTGCTGGAATTTTAGACCATTCTTCTTTGGCAAACTGCTCCAGGTCCCTGATATTTGAAGTGTGCCTTCTCCAAACTGCCATTTTTAGATCTCTCTTCACAGGTGTTGTATGGGATTCAGGTCTGGACTCATTGCTGGCCACCTTAGAAGTCTCCAGTGCGTTCTCTCAAACCATTTTCTAGTGCTTTTTGAAGTGTGTTTTGGGTCATTGTCCTGCTGGAAGACCCATGACCTCTGAGGGAGACCCAGCTTTCTCACACTGGGCCCTACATTATGCTGCAAAATTTGGTGGTAGTCTTCAGACTTCATAATGCCATGCACACGGTCAAGCAGTTCAATGCCAGAGGCAGCAAAGCAACCCCAAAACATCAGGGAACCTCTGCCATGTTTGACTGTAGGGACCGTGTTCTTTTCTTTGAATGCTTCTCTTTTTCTCCTGTAAACTCTATGTTGATGTCTTTGCCCAAAAAGCTCTACTTTTGTCTCATCTGACCAGAGAACATTGTACCAAAACGTTTTAGGCCTTTTCAGGTAAGGTTTGGCAAACTCCAGTCTGGCTTTTTTATGTCTCGGGGTAAGAAGTGGGGTCTTCCTGGGTCTCCTACAATACAGTCCCTTTTCATTCAGATGCCGACGGATAATACGGGTTGACACTGTTGTACCCTTGGACTGCAGTGCAGCTTGAACTTGTTTGGATGTTAGTCGGGGTTGTTTATCCAACATCCGCACAATCTTGCGTTGAAATCTCTTGTCAATTTTTCTTTTCCGTCCACATCTAGGGAGGTTAGCCACAGTGCCATGGGCTTTAAACTTCTTGATGACACTGCACACGGTAGACACAGGAACATTCAGGTCTTTGGAGATGGACTTATGGACTTGTAGCCTTGAGATTGCTCGTAATTCCTCACAATTTGGTTTCTCAAGTCCTCAGACAGTTCTTTGGTCTTCTTTCTTTTTTCCACAGGAAAGAGGTTGAGTCAACTTTAATCCATGTCAACTGGCTGCAAGTGTGATTTAGTTATTGCCAACACCTGTTAGGTGCCACAGGTAAGTTACAGGTGTTGTTAATTACACAAATTAGAGAAGCATCACAAGATTTTTCGAACGGTGTCAATACTTTCGTCCACCCCTTTTTTATGTTTGGTGTTGTTAGGGCTAGCGGAACGCACCGAGTAAATATTGAGATGTTATTTGGTGCGTTCGCAGCACGGGGTCCACCGTGCAGGAAAAAAACCTGCTGCTTGCAAATGGCGGCACAACATGGCGGTAGAAGTGAACTCTGTTGCTTCACAGAGTCGCAATAAAGAAAGGACTGTGTCCTGTTAAACTCCACAGGAATACATAGTAACTGCTGAGCAGATAGCAGCTTGTGGTCACGCAGTCCAGGTGGCAAACATACAATCTCCTCACCGGAGGAGCCAGTACTCTAGTGGCTTATTTCAGCCAGGGCCCTGAAACCAAACACACAATCTCCTCACTGGAGGTGCCGGTATTCTAGTGGCTTATTTCAGCCGGATACCTGAATACACACAAGCGTGACCACACTGGAGCAAAACTCATGTCATGCATTGATACTAGCGCATGGTCGTGCGGCCATGTGAACCTTATATAGCTGCAGCACGTACAGGACCTTCCTAGAAGGACCAATGAGAGACTGCCACAGAGCCTGAGGAACTTCAGGACCTTCCTGGAGAACCCATGGGTCTTGCTGCAGTATCTAAGCATGTGACCCTTGATCTCCAATGAGAGATCTTACCCTGGGCATGCTCAAAAGGGGAAAAGCAGGACTTAGTCCCAAAAGCGTCTGCTCGCCACTGCCCAACACTGGCTTCAATGGCAGAAGCTGGAAAAGCAGCAGTAACCCTTTGTACAGAGTCAGACTGAGCGAGATGCTGGGACCGACGTGTCCGCTGAGCAGGCTCCACTGCGGCAGGAGAAGAATGGGAGACCGCAGCGGAGATGGCCCGAGATTCCCCCTGTGCAGAGGCTGGAACTCGACCCCTAACAGGTGTGGAATTATATCCAATTTGGCTTTAGGACAATTCTTTTTGTGTTTTTTTCATTTTAGACAAATTAAATGAAGATAAAAATACCAAATAATTTGTGTTTGCAATCATTTTCAGGAAGAACATGAGTATTATCTGACAGAATTGCAGGAGTGTCAATACTTTTGGCCATGACTGTATATATATATATATATATATATATATATATATATATCTACAGTTAGGGCCAGAAATATTTGGACAGTGACACAAGTTTTGTTATTTTAGCTGTTTACAAAAACATGTTCTGAAATACAATTATATATATAATATGGGCTGAAAGTGCACACTCCCAGCTGCAATATGATAGTTTCCACATCCAAATCAGAGAAAGGGTTTAGGAATCATAGCTCTGTAATGCATAGCGTCCTCTTTTTCAAGGGACCAAAAGTAATTGGACAATGGACTCTAAGGGCTGCAATTAACTCTGAAGGCGTCTCCCTCGTTAACCTGTAATCAATGAAGTAGTTAAAAGGTCAGGGGTGGATTCCAGGTGTGTGGTTTTGCATTTGGAAGCTGTTGCTGTGAGCAGACAACATGCGGTCAAAGGAACTCTCAATTGAGGTGAAGCAGAACATCCTGAGGCTGAAAAAAAAGAAAAAAACCATCACAGAGATAGCAGACATGCTTGGAGTAGCAAAATCAACAGTTGGGTACATTCTGAGAAAAAAGGAATTGACTGGTGAGCTTGGGAACTCAAAAAGGCCTGGGAGTCCACGGATGACAACAGTGGTGGATGATCGCCGCATACTTAATTTGGTGAAGAAGAACCCGTTCACAACATCAACTGAAGTCCAGAACACTCTCAGTGAAGTAGGTGTATCTGTCTCTAAGTCAACAGTAAAGAGAAGACTCCATGACAGTAAATACAAAGGGTTCACATCTAGATGCAAACCATTCATCAATACCAAAAATAGACAGGCCAGAGTTAAATTTGCAGAAAAACACCTCAAGAAGCCAGCTCAGTTCTGGAAAAGTATTCTATGGACAGATGAGACAAAGATCAACCTGTACCAGAATGATGGGAAGAAAAAAGTTTGGAGAAGAAAGGGAACGGCACATGATCCAAGGCACACCACATCCTCTGTAAAACATGGTGGAGGCAACGTGATGGCATGGGCATGCATGGCTTTCAATGGCACTGGGTCACTTGTGTTTATTGATGACATAAGAGCAGACAAGAGTAGCCGGATGAATTCTGAAGTGTACCGGGATATACTTTCAGCCCAGATTCAGCCAAATGCTGCAAAGTTGATTGGACGACGCTTCATAGTACAGATGGACAATGACCCCAAGCATACAGCCAAAGCTATCCAGGGGTTCATGAGTGCCAAAAAGTGGAACATTCTGCAATGGCCAAGTCAATCTCCAGATCTAAACCCAATTGAGCATGCATTTCACTTGCTCAAATCCAGACTTAAGACGGAAAGACCCACAAACAAGCAAGACCTGAAGGCTGCGGCTGTAAAGGCCTGGCAAAGCATTAAGAAGGAGGAAACCCAGCGTTTGGTGATGTCCATGGGTTCCAGACTTAAGGCAGTGATTGCCTCCAAAGGATTTGCAACAAAATATTGAAAATAAAAATATTTTGTTTGGGTTATGTTTATTTGTCCAATTACTTTTGACCTCCTAAAATGTGGAGTGTTTGTAAAGAAATGTGTACAATTCCTACATTTTCTATCAGATATTTTTGTTCAACCCTTCAAATTAAACGTTACAATCTGCACTTGAATTCTGTTGTAGAGGTTTCATTTCAAATCCAATGTGGTGGCATGCAGAGCCCAACTCGCGAAAATTGTGTCACTGTCCAAATATTTCTGGCCCTAACTGTATATATAGATATATATATATGTTTGGAAGAATATTTGATTTTAAAGCGTGCATTAGATTCTGCATTACAATTCGATTTCAACATGAGCTTTTACATACAGACAACTGCTGTATGTAAAAGCTCATGTTAAAATCGCATTGCATACGGATTGCATACGGATGACCATACGGAGAACACATGTGCGATTCTCAGCCATCAAAATCAGACCGATATTTTATACTTTGAGTATGACTCCGGCCTTAGGGTTACTTTTTTGATAAGATGGCTCCTAAGTAGTGTTGAGCGATACCTTCCGATATCAAGAAGTATCGGTATCGGATTGGATCGGCCGATATCCAAAAAATATTGGATATCACCGATACCGATACCCGATACCAATGCAAGTTTATTGGACACAAATATTGGAATGTAAATAAGCCCTTTCTGTCCTTCTACATCCTGTTCAGGAGGGGGGAAGAGTGTGTGCGGAGCATGGGCGGACACTGTGCGTGTCTGTGTGCGCGGGCGGGGTCTGTGCGGGCCTGCCGGGGATCTGTACGGGCATCTCGGGACTCTGTGCGGCCTGCCTGGGCTCTGTGCGGGCTTGCCGGGGCTCTGTGCGGCTTGCTGGGGCTCTGTGCGGGCTTCCCGGGGCTCTGTGCGGCTTGCTGGGGCTCTTTGCAGACTTGCCAGGGCTCTGTGCGGCTTGCGGGGGCTCTGTGCAGGCTTGCCGGGGCTCTGTTCGGCTTGTGGAGACTCTGTGCAGGCTTGCCAGGGCTCTGTGCGGCTTGCGGGGGCTCTGTGCGGGCTGCGGGGGCTCTGTGATTAACACATTAACCAATGATGGGAGAGTAGTAGTCCCATCATCCGGCTAATGTGTTGAATGTAAAAAAAAAAAATACTACATACATACTACATACATACTACATACATACTGCATACAATACATTCATACATTACATACAATACATACATACAGACATACAGTTCATTAAACATAGAGTTCATACTCACCATTACTTGTAACTTTGATCCCCGAAGACAGTGTCATCTGTAAAAAAGATTAAAATAACAAACAACCAATATACTCCCCGTCCGCAGAAATCCAGGGGTGTCCCACGACGATCTCCCGTAGAGAATGGCAGCAACAGATGTTGTGACCGCTCTCTAGGGGCTCCAGGAACACAATGACTGGAGGAAGGTATCCTTCCGCACTGTATTCCTCCGCCGCTGTAAAAAAAATAGTCCCTAGTCTCACTTTTGATATTGCTGAATGAGAAATTTTCCCACGCAGCAATTGCCATAAAGTGAGAATTTGTCCTAAGGTAACCTCTCAGTGATGCACTGCAGGAGCCATTGTCTCCTGTCAGTGTGTCACTGAGGGTCCTATAGAGCAGTGACATCACCCGATGTCACTGTTCTATAGGGGAGATCGTCGTGGGGCACTCGATATTAATTGGACTACGGCGGACAGGTAGTATACGGTTTATTATTTTACGTTTTTTGCAGGCACTGAAGTATGGTTAGTATGGTTAAATGAAGAATATTAAAATACTGGGTAAAAGAAAAACAACACACACTGGCGCTCACCACACTGTGGGTCGAAAAAACGGGTGACAGGGAGAATAGATGATGAATTATATGCCCCTAGCTGCTGGGATCACTATACAGGATCTGTGCCTACCCTGGAAGAAAACAAAGAATTACCAGAAAAAACAGGGTGATGCCGCGCCTAGGGGTTAAATGCTAGGTGATGCTGGACGGCGTGTAGCCGTTAACTGGGTCTTTACCAGTGCAGAAAATGGAAATGTAAATATATACCCTTAGCAGGGAGTAGATAAATCCTTAGTGGAATGCCTGAAACATGCGTACATATATATCAACATAGACACTGTATTGCGGGACGGTGCTTACCCTACTATTGGTGCGCCTGTAATCCCAATGTAACAGCTCCCAATGCGGCCCGATCCGGAATCCGCTGTTTGCTGTTGCGGAGTGTGCGGGGAGAAGGGAGCAGGAGGGTATGTGGCAGCTGACACGATACCTAGGGAGCCCCGGCCGAAGGCTTCCCTGGTAACCGCGAGGAAAAGATGGCTGCTAGCGCCGGCTCGCGCATGCCTGAACTGTGACGTCACAAGAGGTACAGAGCGGCGTTGGGGCCAAAAAGGAATTCCTTCTCCCTGCACACTCCGCAACAGCAAACAGAGTGCACATTCAACCTTAAAAATTATGAAACTTGTTAGTCTAAATGATTATCAGCTTGACAGCTGTCATGATGTACTTGAGACAGATAGTGGAGGACTTGATAATAAGCCTCTGCCTTAAGCACAAAGAACAAATCCGGATCAATAACAAAATGTTAATATTAAGTCTAATATACATTTAAAATGCACATACGTTTATTATCAGATGTAGTCCTAAACCCCCTAGCAAGCTGACAAATTGATAGCTAATATTAGCAAGTACCACAATTTATAGTTACTCGAAATTGGGTTTAGCATGGAGGGACGTGTCACTTTGGTTCAATAAGCAGCTTTAAACAAATGCGCATTTGAAATAATGTAAAAAAATAATTGACTTAAAACTATTTGCATATTTTATAGTCTGAAATAGGAAAAAATTACAATTTTAGACCCTGGTGTAAAGGCTTGTGAAAGTAAATTGGTTTTGGTGACAGTATTAATTATGTATGCTTTATTTATGTAGGAGCTAATTTCTCATGAGGCACATATGTTTCATTTGTATAGTAGCATATACTACTACGGGCTACAACAGATGTTTACTATGCATTATATAACGGTGTCAGATTTAACTGAAATCATCAATATAGATTGCAATGGTTTCACTTCTGAAATAAAATCTGCATTTTAAGACCAAAGTTTTATTATACAGTATATTTGAAGAAATGTGTTTATAATAAAACGTACCGTAAGGCTTGTGCTATGTGATATGTTATACAAAAACTAAAGCTAGTAACTAACAATTTGCAATCTAATGATGCTTTGTATAATTTATCCATTTTAAAATTCATAAAATAATAGTTTTTAATTAGTGAAGATCGAGCCCTTAAATGCTCAAGTTCTCGGTACTGAAGGAAGGGTAAACTCCAGCATTTTTCCAGAAGACCGTACCCAGAGGGCTAGGGAAGGGGCGTGGGGAGAAACAAAACAAAAAGCAGAAAAATAAAAATAGCTGAAATGGATGGAAACCACACTCGCATTGAATGGGAACATCATAGGAAAGATGCTTGGACGCATCTCTGACTCCCAGGTCATTGCTAGGAACAATGTACGAGTATTACTCCACTTTTACGGACTGCATAATTAAAAAGAAAAAAAACTCTGCTTACTCCACCCCTCAATAGCAAGGCCATCTCACCATATTTAGCTGTCGCCTATGACCAAAGTAGATGACATAGTAGACAGGGAAATAAAACCACACCCACAGGTAGTTAGTTACAGTTAAATGTAATTATAACATTTAAATACATTATCTAGACATATGGCTGTATGATAGTCAGACACATCAAGTCTAATTTACGAAGGTGGGACTCTGAAAGATGCAAAACTTTTGAGGACAATGCAAGAACTGCCAAAAATAAACCCTGTATTAGGCATAAAGGAGGGTCTAAAACACATTCTGCTAAAAGTGACTATTTATACCTATAACTAACCCGTCCTTCTTCACAGTTATCATCCACTTCCTTGTTATTTCCAACACCCTCAATACTTTATGTTACCCAGTGAACATTTGAATTCTCTTGATTTTCACTATGCTTCGATTGTTGGTTACTTCAACATGTTGGAAGACACATGGTTTCTTCACATAGTATATATTTTTGCTGTGGTTTGCTATTTTAGTTTAGTACTCACTTTTACCCACTGGGTAACAGTTTATTTATCCACTTAGGATTATTTATTAGTTACACACATTGTTTTTGTGACTTTTCTATCATTCGCTCACATAACTGGACTGCGATCCCTTCATTTTTCCATATTTTTGTGGTTTATTTAGTCTTATCCATTATACATTGCCTCCTGGATATACATCCTTGTTGTTTCTATATAATATTCCTATACTATATACATTAAGGCACTGTATCCTACAATTTGTTCCTGGACTGGTTTTCCCTATATATTGTCTTTTCTTACCAGAATTTTATATAAATAAAAACTATTTAATATTGGACTTATGGTCGGCTTTGTGGTGCTTCTTTGGGTTTTAACTGTACATTTTCCGACTGTCCACTCCTTTTATATTTGTCCGGCTCATCATTCGTCCAGCTTCTGTATCTATTCCCCACCATTACTGTGAGCTCTCCTTTGGTTTTATTTATTGATTCTATTTGTTGCTGTGTTCTGCACAGGTTTTCCACAAAGGACATGGACTTCAAAGCCAGTGAACAAAACTGGCTTGGGAAAATCAATCAGGTTTTTAATAATGGATCTAATGTACAATGCAATAGTAATCATAGAAATGATAAACTAATTATGAACATTAAACACCTCCTGTCCAAACGGACACGCCTATGGTGGAACAAAATGTTCCTTGAAAACTATATTGTAAAACAGATAATTCCCAGGGGCCTTCGCATTAAGGTTATACCGTCATTTCCCGTTGAAGATGACAACTTCATTAAAGCATGGGAAGAAGTGTGTAATAATGCATCAAAGAGATTCATGGAACTCTTAGTTGATTCCAATAAAAAAAAAACCTTTCATGACCCTAGACAAACAACTTAATGAACTTTTCAACCAAATGAAAGCTGAATTGTCAGCTGACAATATTCAAGCTGCTAATATTCAGATTGAGAAAGACATTGAGACTCTAGTTAAGGGTATTCAAGAAACCCAGACTCACAAATATAACGGTGACCTTAAGGATTTCCAACAAAAAACAGTATACCGTTGGAGGAAAACAATGCAAAAATTTAGGCATTTATCCCGTATACACCCTCTGTTTCCTCAATGACCTCTGTGAGTGATACTTCGGACTGCCCATACCTTACAATGACTACACGCTTTGGAAATAGACCAAAATGCAATCGAGATCAGAGACACTTTCCTTACAACGCAATATGGACACATCACCAGAGGAAAATCTAAAGGTCTTTCATTTTCTCCTCAGTCTAATTTTGATCCCTTTATGGCCATAAAAGATTTACATATTTTTGCTCGGACTCTAATTTAAAAAAAAAACATTTTCATGACCAAACTCTTCATACCATGTTCCCAACAGAAACAGAACAGGAAGCGTTAAGGAATCATGAGGAACTGGCTACAGAAAACAATACTCCAGAGTGTGGTAAGATGCCTCTATCTATACACCCAAAATCAAAAAAGTTTCCACCTCTTGCCACCTGTTCCAATATAGATCTCTTTGTAAAACTAGTGTCCAAAGAATTTGAAGCAATTCCTAAAAGAATCAGGCACGACAACCTGTCATATAATGAAATTATGAGAAAGAGAGAGATGGCGCACTAAAAGTATAACATATCACAGGGGTGCAAACTAGTGGTAATAAAGCTGAAATGACCTCAAAAGAACAAGAAAACCACCATAGAGAATGCACGCCACTATTGAATAAATATGAAAGGTAAACTTTTATTGACACACTGTTTAAAAACAATTAAAAACCAAAAACCAACCAACACATCCCACGCATGTGAATGTGTTGTACCACAATAGTACAGGTATATGGCACAATATTGCATGTGAATGTACAGTATAAACATAATTACGACATTAAACGTCAAACCATTGTATGACCATAATAATGCCACATACCTCAACCATAATAATCCCTGCACACCCCTGATAATAGCAAGAAGATCCTAAATGTAGGATAATGAGGAAAAAACCTCTCAGAGCAATTTTATGCAAAAATAACCACAGGGAAGCAAAAGGTACGCCAAAAGGACACAATGCGTCAATTGCCCATGATCAGAGCTAAAGTGCCCGTGGGCCTGCTGAAATAAGCTATCTACCTGAGTCCACATAAAGGGAATAACCCCCAAAGTGATCACAGCATTAATGCTGAAGGAACTAGGAGCGGTGAAGTGGACTGCTGACATATGCAGATAGAGCCAAGGCGTGCAGTTCCCGAGGAGAGAAGAACCAGGAGGAGGGGAGGGGAGCGGGGAAAGCGTGGGAGGCAGGAGCCCAACGCGTATCGCCGTTGCAATGAACGCGCCTCATTGAAAAAACTTCAGAATCTGGACGATGTAGGGATTAAACCAGGGCCGGACTGGGACTGAAATTCAGCCCTGGCATTTTTAAGAACACAGGCCCACATCTTGTAACTTCTGTAATCTTGCTCTCTAGATACAGTAGTTTAAAGGGAATCTGTCACCCCATTTTTGGCCTGTAAGCTGCGGCCACCACCATCAGGGGCTTATCTACAGCATTCTGTAATGCTGTAGATAAGCCCCCCCATGTAACCTGAAAGATAAGAAAAACAAGCTGGATTATACTCACCCAAGGGTGGTCCCGCTGCGGTCCGGTCCAATGGGTGTTGCGGTCCGGTCCGGCGCCTCCTATCTTCATACGATAACGTCCTCTTCTTTGCTTCCTGTCACAGCTCCGGAGCAGGTGTACTTTATCTCCCTGTTGAGGGCAGAGTAAAGTACTGCAGTGCACAGGCGTCGGGCCTCTCTGACCTTTCCCAGGGCACTGCAGTACTTTGCTCTGCACTCAATAGGGCAGGTATATCGCTATGAGAACAAAACCAAATCACACATAAATTATGTGAAAATTGCTGCATTTTAAAAGGATGCATCATTTTAAGAAAAAAGTAGATGGAGGCAAAGGACCACCCCACGTACCTCACAAAAAAAAAGCAGATTGAAAAGAAAAAAAGTGTTTAAAGCTATTTAGAAATTTAAAGGGAATCTGTCACTAGTTTTTGAATCTCTCAACAAATGTCACCACTGTTATCAGTGCTGCATTACACGAATGTGTATATTAAGCCCTTATAGCCCCCAAACCATCTGTTGTGCGCGCCTCCTCCCTGCTCCTAATCACCGTCCTCCAACTCTGATTGATGCAGATGACTCGTCCTGCGTCATCTACATGGTGCAATGAAACATTGCACCTGTGCAGCAGCATCGCCGACCCGTCCATTGTGCTCTGCAGGTGGAGCAAGGCACATTATTGGATATGTGGCAAAAGATGTAATTCCAGCACCGGTGAAAGTGCGCCTGTGCGGGATGGCGATGCTACTGTGCAGGCGCAATATTTTATTGTGCTATGTGGATGACAAGTCATCCATATTTATCAGAGCCGAAGGACGACACTTAGGAGCAGAAAGGAGGTGCACAGACCACAGAGATGACCCCGACCAGCCTCACTTAAATAAAGTGTGGGAGCAACTCAAATGTTTTGTTTGGGGGTAAACAGGAGGTCAGCAGTCAATATATGTCAGTGTAATGCAGCACAGAGGAGATAAAGGTGGCGGCATTTGTTGAAAGACTCAAACACTGGTGACAAGTTACCTTTAAAAATAGACTTTTGTTTCCACAAAACTGCAACACAGAGCAGTAAAATGCAAGTTACAGAAATTAAGGGTGGGCAGCCTGGGGGGGTCGTGATTCTGCAGCATTACAGTACATACACACATATACAGTGTATGCATGTGTAAATATTTATATACACACAGATACACACACACTACATATACAGACACATAAAGTACATATATATATACATATATATACACAGTACGAATATATACATATACTCAAACTACAGACTTATGACTTGCACATATACACACTTTACACATTGAGCATGCACCTATATACTCACCCCTTTCTGCAGGCAGCTGGATTTCTTCATCTGACGATACTTCCTAGGAGTAGGGGATTTCAGGTCCTTGCTAGGGCAGTGGTTGCACACATGGGCCTGAGCCCTCATCTCTAAGCCCTGCATCCTCCAGCACTGACCCTCTCTAAGCCATGCATCCTCCAGCACTGACCCTCTCTAACCCCTGCATCCTCCAGCACTGACCCTCTCTAAGCTCTGCATCCTCCAGCACTGACCCTCTCTAAGCCCTGCATCCTGCAGCACTGACCCTCTCTAAGCCTTGCATCCTCCAGCACTGACCCTCTCTAAGCCCCGCATCCTCCAGCACTGACCCTCTCTAAGCCCTGCATCCTCCAGCACTGACCCTCTCTAAGCCTTGCATCCTCCAGCACTGACCCTCTCTAAGCCCCGCATCCTCCAGCACTGACCCTCTCTAAGCCCTGCATCCTCCAGCACTGACCCTCTCTAAGCCCCGCATCCTCCAGCACTGACCCTCTCTAAGCCCTGCATCCTGCAGCATTGACCCTCTCTAAGCCCTGCATCCTACAGCACTGACCCACTCTAAGCCCTGCATCCTCCAGCACTGACCATCTCTTAGCCCTGCATCCTCCAGCACTGATCCTCTCTAAGCCCTGCATCCTCCAGCACTGACCCTCTCTAAGCCCTCCATCCTCCAGCACTGACCCCCTCTAAGCCCTGCATCCTCCAGCACTGACTCTCTCTAAGCACTGCATCCTCCAGCACTGACCCTCTCTAAGCCCTGCATCCTCCAGCACTGACCCTCTCTAAGGCCTGCATCCTCCAGCACTGACCCTCTCTAAGCCCTGCATCCTCCAGCACTGACCATCTCTAAGCCCTGCATCCTCCAGCACTGATCCTCTCTAAGCCCTCCATCCTCCAGCACTGACCCCCTCTAAGCCCTCCATCCTCCAGCACTGACTCTCTCTAAGCACTGCATCCTCCAGCACTGACCCTCTCTAAGCCCTGCATCCTCCAGCACTGACCCTCTCTAAGGCCTGCATCCTCCAGCACTGACCCTCTCTAAGCCCTGCATCCTCCAGCACTGACCCTCTCTAAGCCCCGCATCCTCCAGCACTGACCCTCTCTAAGGCCTGCATCCTCCAGCACTGACCCTCTCTAAGCCCTCCATCCTCCAGCACTGACCCCCTCTAAGCCCTGCATCCTCCAGCACTGACCCTCTCTAAGCCTTGCATCCTCCAGCACTGACCCTCTCTAAGCCCTGCATCCTCCAGCACTGACCCTCTCTAAGGCCTGCATCCTCCAGCACTGACCCTTTCTAAGTCCTGCATCCTCCTGCACTGACCCTCTGTAGCCCTGCATCCTCCAGCACTGACCCTCTCTAAGCCCTGCATCCTCCAGCACTGACCCTCTCTAAGGCCTGCATCCTCCAGCACTGACCCTTTCTAAGTCCTGCATCCTCCTGCACTGACCCTCTGTAGCCCTGCATCCTCCAGCACTGACCCTCTCTAAGCCCTGCATCTTCCAGCACTGATACAGCAGAGGAGGGAACGCTGCAGCTGCTATTGGAGGAGCTCAGTGTTGGAATCTTCCATAGTCTTTTTCTCTTCAGAGCACTGGCCCCGCCCACCTCCGCTCATTGTTTTCTGTAGCTTCCCTGCTTGATTTCATTGGCTGGGTGCTACAGACAGCAGCTGTGGTGAAGATGTGTATCATGCGCGGCCTCCAGGAGAGGTGTGTATGTAAATTATCCCGAGAGTCAGCACTGCTCCTGCTCACATGAAAAGACCATTTGAGGCCATGCCTCCTTCTCCTGCTCCTGAGCGTCTTCTGTCACCACATCAAAGGGGTTCCTGCAGAGGGAGCGGCCCACAACAGGGGCGACCCCTCTCTGGCAAATGCCAGAACTGCCCGATGGCCTGTCCGGCCCTGGATTAAACCATCGGATAAAGGCAGTAATATTGTCATCTGGCCCATCAATTTATATGAACAGGAAGCCTTTCATCAGCTCAGGGACAAAAATTGTTATAAATAACTCACATACAATCCTGCTACTAGTTTCTGTACACAACTTCACGATTTACTTCTGAAAGCAAGAAAAGATGATGCAATATCCAAGGAATTATTTACAGCTTTACAGGTCACTGAACCCATAATTCCCACTTTTTATCTACTTCCCAAAATACATAAAAATAAGGAAATACCTCCAGGTAGACCTTTTTTCCTCTGGAACAGAGAACTATTTGGAGAACGTGAATCGGTTTATAGATGCCAAATTACAACCATTAGTAGAAACCCTTCCTTCTTACACTAAAGATACAATAGAATTTTTTAAAAAGATTGACGATCTACACATAGAGGATGACAGTCTACTCGTCATATGTGATGTTGAATCCTTATATACAAGTATGCATCACAGTGATGGCATAAAAGTCATAAAATACTACCTTGAATCTTCTGACATCTCCACTCCCATGTCATTATTTATTTTACAACTGTTGGAATTTGCTCTGTCTCACAGCTTCTTTTTTACTTTTAAGGGGTACTTCTACCTGCAGCCCCAGGGCACAGCTATTACGTGCGCGCATATGCTAATTTGTTCCTGGGGCTGTGGGAGAGGGACCTCTTCCTGTCGGATCAGTTGTCGTCGATGGACCGCGTCCTTTTTTGGACGCGCTACATCAACGACATCTTCTTGATCTGGCAGGGCAATCTGGAATCATTAACATCTTTCATTTCCACCATTAATGACAACCATCTGAATATCCATCTGACATATCAAGCCCATCAGACATCTAATGACTTTCTTGATGTCAACATCAAACGGGATAGATCTAATACCCTACAAACATACATATTCTGTAAAGAAACCGCAGTTAATTCTCTACTACACGCCACGTCTGCCCATCCTATATCAGTTGTAAAAGCGGTTCCAATAGGCCAATTTCTACAAATTCATAGAATCTGTTCCTCAGATGAGGATTTTGAGAAACAAGCCCAGGACCTCAAGTCCAGATTCTATGATAGAGTTTATAGCCACTGCGAGATAAAAGGGGCATACCATAGAGCTAAATATTCTTCACGAAATAAACTTCTCTATTTAGCAAAAAATCCCAATACAAATAATCAGCTCAGATTTATCTCCAGATTCAATACACAGGCGGACACGATGAGACAGTGACTTACCAACTTTTGGCCTATACTTCGAGCTGACCCTATCCTTGCAAAATATATACCAGACAAACCGCAAATAACATTCTGCTGCACCAAAAATCTGAGGGTTCACCTTGTGAGAAGCCACTATACAACTCCTCCATCTACTTTCTTAGACAATTTTCCTTCTCCCGATCCCGGCTGTCACCCCTGTGGAAACTGCGTGGCGTGTCCAAACATAGAATATAGCAATACATTCACCAATTCTGAGGGCACCCGAGTATTTCAAATCAAGCACAATATTACATGTACAACAAAAGCAGTAATCTATTTCGCCACTTGTCCCTATTCAAAAATCTACATCAGCCTAACCACGAAACAGCTTAAAGTTTGCGTACGAGAACATGTATTAGGAATTTCAGCGACCCTAAAGGAAGATAACATTAATGCTCTGAAAACGATCCCGAGACATTTTAAGACTTTAAGACTCACCATAATTGTGATCCCAGTCTTCTTAAAATAAGCGGCATAGACAAGATAGAGTCCAATATCAGGGGTGGCAAGGTTAGCCATAAACTTGCTCAATGTGAAACAAGATGGATATGGACCCTTAATACCATCCATCCATTGGGTCTTAATGAGAACAATAGTTATGCCCCCTTTCTCTGATTGTATTTTCGTTCATTCATTCTCTCTGATTATTAATATGGTATTTGTCTACTCTCTTCTATATTATTGTATTTTATGTCTTTTATGACCTTCTAATGCTTTTTTAGGCTATTTGTCTATGTAACTTTTTATGTGGGTGTTTTAAAAAATTTTTCCACGTATATTTTTACACACAATGGATATGTGTGTTTTTAACTTTTTTACCATCATATTTACCTACGCATGGTTCCCAATAAAAGTCTAGTAGTAGTCATAATCTGCTTTTTATTTATTTGTTACTCATCTCCCTTTTTATACATACTTTTACAGCTGTACAGTGCACGTCGTGTAGAGGAATCATTGTCTGTATGTGGTCGGTGGCTTTGCTCTTCACTATTCTGCATGATACTGAACAGGACTGGACTCCAGCAACAAACGAAAAATGAAGAAATATTTCAGTATCCATTATCCATTGTCCTTATGATATGGTTGTGTAGACACGGATATATAGACACTATGTATGCATATTGTTAATATTATTCTTTATTTAGTATTACTCATAACATCTGCCATAACTTTTTTATGTTTCGGTTTTGTTTTTTGTATTTACATATTAGCCCCATGTGGATATGATCTTCTTATACTGATTGTCCACTTATTATTATTATTATCTTAATGTTCCACGCCTTTCTCACTTATTGTATCTTTCTCCTTCCTCCTCCATCTTGTGGATTGCAGTGCACATGCGTCTCAGTGTCGCCCTGTAGGCGGCGGGGGTGACCACGTCTTGATACATGTGTGAGCTCCGGTATTCACCGCACCTCCCATGTTTGATGTGGTTATCGTGGATACCTCTCGGCGTCCTGTGTCGCGTGGACCGCCATATGCTCTCCCCATTGTGGCCGGATGGTTTGGTATCTAAGAACGCACCTAAAGCCCTCCCATTGGCCCATATTTGGTCCGATCACATGTCCTCACGTGATTGCAATGCCCGCAATGATGCGGCCATTCATCACTTAGACCTGAACTTCCTGCAGTGAAGGACGATGTTACCACCCGCCCACTGACATCATACGCCCACCACATGTTTCTACATATGACCCAAACTCTTGTGCTGCAGCCAAACCATTCCTTCACTTCCGTTTTTCCCTCATGACATCACTACATACTCACGCCCTTGTTGCCCCTTATTGGCACATTTATACACACCCTCTTTTTCTATTGGTCGACATCCTACATTTATACTCCATCTGGACCTAATGACGCCACTCCCTGATGAAGGCAAGGAGCCGAAACGCGCGTTGGGGAGGACGCCATCCAGGAGCCTGGGATCCACACACTGATTGTGAGTGAATATTTATACCTATAACTAACCCATCCTTCTTCACAGTTATCATCCAATTCCTTCTTATTTCCAACACCCTCAATACTTTATGTTACCCAGTGAACATTTGAATTCACTTGATTTTCACTATGCTTCGATTGTTGGTTACTTCAACATGTTGGCAGACACATGGTTTCTTCACATAGTGTCTATTTTTGCTGTGGTTTGGCTATTATTTTAGTTTAGTACTCACTTTTACCCACTGGGTAACAGTTTGCTTATCAACTTAGGATTATTTATTAGTTACACACATTGTTTTTGCGACTTTTCTATCATTCGCTCACATAACTGGACTGCGATCCCTTCATTTTTCCATATTTTTGTGGTTTATTTAGTCTTATCCATTATACATTGCATCCTGGATATACATCCTTGTTGTTTCTATATAATATTCCTATACTATATATATTAAGGCACTGTAGCCTGCAATTTGTACCTGGACTGGTTTTCCCTATATATTGTCTTTTCTTACCAGAATTTTATATGAATAAAAACTATTTTATATTGGACTTATGGTCGGCTTTGTGGTACTTCTTTGGTTTTTAATTGTAAATTTTCTGACTGTCCAATCCCTTTATATTTGTCCGGCTCATCAGTAACTCATAGGATCTAGAAAGTTACCCGATATCCTTCTGTATCTATTCCCCACCATTACTGTGATTGTTAGGTAATCGGACTCCTAAACTCAAAGGCTACTGTATGTAGTTAGAAGGAGGGATTGCAAGACACCCAGGAGGCAAACATTTTGAATGAATCTCGCATCATGACTAGAGATGAGCGATTATTTCAATGTTCGGTTTGGATTACTATCGCCGCATTTACAATATTTACAATTAATTAATCGAATATTCACAGAACATAACCCAACCCCATTCATGTCAATGGGAAGCAAAAACAAACGCATGCACAGCACCTTATAACTTGTGATGAGGGAATTTATTCGGAAAACAAATTTGGTATGAATATGGCACATTCGGATTCGTGATCAGAAACCCAAGCAAAATTTTATAAAATTGGGAAAAATTGGTTAACATTCGGTAAAAATGAGGGAAAATATATGCATTGCCACAAAAATATTTTCAGCGCTTTAGCAAAGATAATGGTGGTGTATCATGAGCATTTGGCATGTATTTGATGAGGGGAGGAGGTTTGCAGAGCTCAGAGGCGTGGCGTTCTTGGAAGCACAGCAGTCTTTTTTTTTTCCTAACTTTATGTGCGCACATTGCAGCTAGCCAATCAGAGCGCAGGAAAAATCCACAATGTCCTGACCCTACGACTTGTGTCATTGGCTGCTGAAATCACATATTCCTCTCCATATAAATAGCGGACATCTTGTTTTTGCGCCATGTTGACACTAACAGCACAGAGAGGCTGCTCCTGATGCTGCCACTGTTAACAGCAAGATTTTAGCTAGTTAATCAGGCAGTTGTACATCAGTCACATAGTGTAGCTAGAGAGTGTCCAGTGTGGCTGCAAAATTTAGCTTCTGTATTTTTTATTTTTTTTTTACAATTATTGAGGTCCACAGACAAAGCCAGCAGGGCACATGTCCTACAAGTGTGTTGTGCACTGCTTTTATAGTGTTCGATGCCGGAGTATAGCATTCTAAATAATATTTCTTCAGTAGCTAAATGTGAAAAAGCCTGCTGTATCCCACATTTTAGCTAGTAAGTTAGGCGGTTGTATTGTATATCAGTCAGATAGTGTAGCTAGATAGTGTCCAGTGTGGCTGTTAAATTTACCTTCCAGCATTATTTTTTCTTTTTATAACATTACTGAGGTCCACAGACAAAGCCAGAAGGGCACGTGTTTGGCACTGCTTCTATTGTGATCCATGCACGACTCGTATAGCATTCTAATTCATATGTAACTAGTGAAAAATATTAAACAGCCTGCTGTATTCCACCTCGTCATTTAGTGCTGTGGTGATATAAAACTGTCTGCAGACCTAATGCACATTAAAAAAAACTATAATTATCAGTTGGAAAAAGTTAGACAACCCGCTGTATCACAGTTTGTCGTTTGGTTGGGTTGAAATTAAGCTGTAAAGGCCTGATCCATAGGCCACATAAAATTCTTCTGTTATTAACGTCTTACAGTAAGGGACCTGACTTTAAAATAGTTTGTAGCATAACTTCTTTCTCATACAGGCCTCATACACACTCAAACAATTCTTTTTTCTGTGACTAACATGATACAGCATGCCATATTTCAACTTTGAATTTACTGTCGCTAAAATTCAAGCTGTTTGCAGAGGTGGTGCAGAGTTTAAAATCTAATTTTGGTTGCTAATACTGTGCTCCTACCACACTATCTGAGCAACATGAATGGGAAAAAGCAAGGTCGTGGTGGAAGGGAAATTAGGCTTGGTGTTCAAGATGTACATGGGGTAGGTGGTAATGTTTGTGAAAGCACTAGTGAAGCAATGTCACATCCTATGCAAAGACATGCAAAAAACCTCTCTAACACACTCTTTCCAGCCCTAACCCATCTATTCAACCTATCGCTATCTTCTGGTACCTTCCCCTCTCTGCCTTCAAACATGTCACCGTTACACCCATCCTCAGAAAAACTAACCTTGACCCAACTGCTATTCCCAGCTATCGCCCCATATCATTGCTCCCATTTGCTTCAAAACTCCTTGAGCAGCATGTCCATGCTCAACTTTCCTCCCACCTCTCATCTAACTCTCTCCTTGACAACCTCCAATCTGGCTTCCTTCCCCACCACTCCACTGAAACTGCCCTGACAAAAATTACTAACGACTTACTCACAGCCAAAACTAAGAAACAGTTCTCTATCCTCCTCCTTCTCGACATGTCCTCTGCCTTTCACACAGTCGACCACTGCCTACTGCTACAGATTCTTTCTTCCCTTAGCATCAAAGACCTTTCCCTGTCCTGGATTGCCTCATACCTTTCAGACCGCACATTTAGCATTTCCCACTCCCACACTACCTCCGTATCCTGCCCTCTCTCTGTTAGAGTCCCTCAAGTCTCTGTCCTAGGGCCCCTACTTTTTTCCATCTATTTCCTAAAACTCAATGTAGACAAAACTGAACTTATCTTTTTCCATCTCGCGTATCCCCCCCTTCCTGATCTATCCATTATGGTAAATGGCATCACCTCTCTCCAGCACCTGAAATCTGCTGCCTCGGGGTAACTCTCGACTCTGCCCTGTCCTTCAAGCCGCACGTCCAAATCCTTGCAAACTCCTGTCACATCCAACTCAAAAATATTGCCAGAATCTATCCCTTTCTCAGCCCACAATCTACCAAAACTCTTGTGCATGCCCTCATCATCTCCCACCTTGATTACTGCAACAACCTCCTCTGTGGCCTCCCCGCTAACTCTATTGCACCGCTCCAGTCTGTCCTCAACTCTGCTGCCCGGCTAACCGCCTCTCTCCCCACTACTCCCCTGCTTCTACCCTCTGCAATTCCCCAACGAATCCAGTTCAAACTACTAACACTGATCTACAAAGCCAACCACAACCTGTCCCCTCCCTATATCTCTGAACTAATCTCCCAATACTTTCCCTCACATAATCTTTGATCCTCCCAAGACCTCCTACTCTCCTCCACACTTATTCCTTCCTCACACAACTGCCTCCAAGATTTCTCCCGAATATCCCCCATCCTCTGGAATTCCATGACTCAACACTTCCGAATATTCATTCTTTGGCCGGCACACAGTGGTGCACCTTATCGATGATGCCCTGAAAGAGCATGTACTCGAGTGAATGGCAAGTGCAGCTTCAAGTGGACTCTCCTCCTCTTCCTCCACCTCAACATTACACCCAGTACAGTACACAGAGGTGGCACCAGAATTCCCCTTGCTTCCCCACGTCTCAACTATTCAACCGTTCAACTGACTGTATGGAACCACAGATGGGTGAGTCTTTCGAGTCTCACACAGACTGTACTGTGCTGTCAGGGCAAGAAATGGAGGAGGGTGACTCCAATGGCGAGGAATGTGATAACACAGAGGATGATGATGATGAGGTGTTACACCCCAGTTGGTGTGAACATAGAGGCACATAGCTGAGTAGGTCATCCGAGGAGGAAAACGAGGAGGTAATGTTGCGCCATACATCGCAGACACGTAGTGAGGCAGCCATGATGAGCAATGCATCCTTAGTCACAACTGTGCCTCTGACGCAGACCAGGGGACACTGCTGATTTCGCAGGGGTGGCAAGGGTTGCCTAGCCTTGGCCTTTTTGACGCTGGAAAGATGAGCCAACTCACGTAACCTGCCAACTTTGCAAAAAAACAAACAACTGAGTCAAGGTAAAAAGTGCATTAATTTGATAACTTCATGTATGAACCTTCACATGAGCAATCAACATGCTTTACTGTGAGATTCCCACTACACAAAAATTAACCAGCGGACCTCAACAACCATCAGCTGCCCCATAAATTGCATATGTCGCTTCTTCCTCCTCTGTTACAATGCCAACTATTGAGACACAAGTCTATGATCGCAGAACCTCGGGCTGCTTACCGGCTACTGTTGTGAATTCCGCTCTTAGGCTCCCTCCGGTGGTTGTAAGTGGCACTTTTGTGAGTTCTGCTCTTGGGCTCCCTCTTGTGGTTTCTAGTGGTATGGCTGCTCCTTGGAGTTAGCTGTCATCAGCTGCCTCCACTTATTGTCTGCTATTTAAGTCTGGCTTTTTTTTCAGCCTGTGCCACTTGTCAATGTTCCTGGCTGGATTCACATCTCTGCTTGGATTCTCCTGGTTTCCTAACCAGTTCTGCAAATATAAGTTCTGGCTTTGCTCATTTCAGTCCACATGTTGTGGACTACTTGTTCTGTGCATTCTATATTTGTCCAGCTTGTCAGTATGGATTTTTTCTGTTAGCTGGAAGCTCTGGGAAGCAGATTTACCCTCCACACCTTTAGTCAGGTGTGGAGATTTTGTAAACTCTGTGTGGATTGTTTTGTAGTTTTTATACTGACCGCACAGTATCCTTTCCTGTCCTATCTATCAAGCTAGACTGGCCTCCTATGCTAAAATCTGATTTCATTTCTGCGTATGTTATTTTCCCCTCCTCTCACCGTCAATATTTGTGGGGGGCTATCTTTCCTTTGGGGATTTTCTCTGAGGCAAGATAGGTTTCCAGTTTCCATCTTTAGGGGAAGTTAGATCTTAGGCTGTGCCGAGGGGTCTAGGGAGCGTCAGGTACCCCCCACGGCTATTTTTAGTTGCGCTGCTAGGTTCAGGGTTTGCGGTCAGTACAGATACCACCTCCTTCAGAGCTTGTCTCATGTTGTTCCTAAACCACCAGATCATAAAAGGCTCCAGTCACTCTGACTGAGAGGTCACCTTCAGCTGTAATGGAAGCAGAAATGCCTGCTGTTTTTGACCGATCTCAGAAAACGATCACACCACAAGTTTCTCAATCCACAGTAAAATCTCCGCCTTCACCTCTCTCATGGTCCAGCAGTTTGTCCTGTTCAATATACTCCACCCTCTAACAGCACTGCAGCCTGCCCACAGTTCCACACTTGTGGTGACATGAAAGATTGTTTTCTCCTATGACAAAGCTAAGAGGTTGAACTCCATCAGAGGTTGATGGTCACTGAAATGCTGTCTTTCCGCCAGGTAGATACAAGCAGTTTCCGAAAGCTGATGGCTGTTGCAATCCCCAAGTACCAATTACCCAGTCGCTATTATTTTTCGAAGAAATCTATGACTGCGCTACACCAGCATGTAGCAGACAACATCACCCATTCCTTGACTAAATCTCTGTATGCTAGGGTGCACTTAACCACAGACATTTGGACTAGCAAGCATGACAAAGGGTGCTACATCTCGCTGACTGGGCACTGGGTGACTCTGGTGACTGTGGGGGCAGGTGCTGTTCCACAAGTATTGGCATCCCCAAGGCTTGCAGGATAAACCTCTACAAACCTCTACATTTAACATGTCCTCCACTGCTTCTGCCTCCTCTCTCTCCTCTAGGGCCTCCATCTGTGCCCTCCAACTCTGACTTAATGAGACACATGTTCCAACAGTGCAGAGTGAATCCCCACCACCTCTGTACTGCGCAGCCAGAGCTCACTTCAATCAGACAGTCTTAAAATAGATATGACTTGGAGATTGCAGTCATACAGCTGAAGAGTTGTGGACCGCTCTCCAGGGTGAGTCCGATAACAGCGTGAACCTGGTGGCTTCGTTATGGTAAGGCAAGCTCACACACTTGCCTTGCATGGCTCATGTCCTCAACCTGGTGGTACAGCATTTTCTTAGCCACTATCTTAGCCTGGGTGAGCTGCTTCTGAAAGCACATAAGTTGTGTGCTCATTTCTGCCATTTGCACTCCTCTGCTCATTGAATTGCATTGACACAGAGGTCTTTGTCCATGCCAGTAAACAGGTTGATATGCAATGTGCCAACACGGTTGAATTCCATTCTGCATATTTTGCAGCAACTATGGCAGCAGCAACGAGCCCTGACACAATATGTAATGTCATATAGCCTGGGCCAAAGCAGTACAGAGGTGGCGCCTATCATGATTACAGAGTGGGCATAGATTAATTTTTCACAGTCAGTGATGATTTGGGGAGCCATGTCATCTACTGGTATAAGTAACCTGTGTTTTATCAAGACCAAAGTCAGCGTAGCCGTCTACCAGGAAATTATAGATTACTTCATACTTCCCTCTGCCAACAAGCTTTTTGGAGATGTAAATTTAATTCTCCAGCAGGACTTGGCACCTGTCCACACTGCCAAAAGTACCAATACCTGGTTTAAAAACAACAGTATCACTGTGCTTGATTGGCCAGCAAACTCGCCTGACTTTAACACCATAGAGAATTGATGGGGTATTGTCAAGAGGAAGATAAGAGACATCTGAGCCAACAATGCAAACAAGCTGAAGGCTGCTATCAAAGCAACCGGGACTTCCATAACACCTCAGCAGTGCCACAGACTGATCGCCTCCATTCCACGCTGCATTGATGCAGTAATTGATACAAAAAGAGCCCCGACCAAGTATTGAGTGCATTTACTGAACATACATTTCAGAAGGCCAACATTTCGAATGTTAAAATCATTTTTTTCAAGCTGGTGTTATAAATATTCTAATTTACTGAGATAATGACGTTTGGGTTTTCATTGGCTGTAAACCATAATCATCAACATTAACAGAAATAAACACTTGAAATACATCACTCTGTTTGTAATGACTCTATGTGATATACGAGTTTCACTTTTTGTATTGAAGAACTGAAAAAAATTAGCTTTGTGATGATATTCTAATTTTGTGAGGGGACCCACAAACATTATTTGTAACACAAAAAAACTTTGATTTTTCATTCCTTCTCTCCAGCGAACGCTGCTGGGGAGAAGGAATGAATGCCGGCTTCAGCACCACACGCAGGGGGGACAGCGCTTACTGTAGCGCTGTCTCTCCTGCGGGCGGTACTTGCACATGGAGGAGAGTGCACACTGTTCTCCGTGTGCACGTGTGCGGGACGTATTGCGGTACATGCTGCCTGGAGAAAAGCGGACATGTCTCTGTGTTTTGCACATGGACACACGGTCCGTGAAAACACGGAGACATGTGCATAGACCCATTCATTTGAATGGGTATACGTGTGTCAGTGTCTCCCGTACGTGAGAAAACTGTCGGTACACGTACCGGAGACACTGACGTGTGAAATAGGCCTAAGACAAACTTTCTTAAAGGTAAAACAATGTTGCATGGTAACAGATACCAAGAATGAGGTGATGCATTGGTTGCATTTTGAATTTCAAAAGTTCTCACTGCTCAAGCAAGAGTATTCCTGTATGTACAGTATTTTAACATGCACGTTTATTCCTTTATTTTACGCACTTATAAAACATCAATAATTTCACAGCACTTTAGACATCAGCATTGATATAATAGAAATATTACTTTTAGTTGAACCCTTTTATTATGTGGTAGACATAAATGGCTTTTAGTAACATTTAGATTTTTTTCCTTTTTTATACATGTTGTATAATGGAAAATAACCATACAAATAAAATAATGGATGGAATAAAATATCAAGCATATAACAACTCAACGCAATATCAAACTGTTGACCTTGGTGATATAACATACAGAGTAGATGCTGTTTACTTATGTTTGTTAATAAAATCTTATGCATTGTAAATGAAAGACTTACGTTAGATTAAAAGTACATTTTTTTTACAAATACAATTCTTATTTATTAAATGGTATATTCTACAAGCAAATAGTTTCCAAGATAAGCCAAAATTAAAGGGAATCTATCACCCCAAAATTTGCCTATAATCTAAGGCCACCGGCATCAGGGGCTTATCTACAGCATTCTGTAATGCTAAATCTCACATCCTGCATATCACTGAATGATATATTCCAGTTGAAAATCTTTATTCATTGCATAGTGGAATGTGTTGAGAACAATAAAACCTAAAAATTATCAACGTAAATCACAACTAATATCCCATGGAGGTCTGGAATTGGAATGATGCTCAAAATCAAAGTGGAAAATGAAGTTACAGGCTGATCCAACTTTAGTGGAAATGCCTCAAGGCAAGGAAATGATGCTCAGTAGTGTGTGTGGCCTTCACATGCCTGTATGACCTCCCTACTATGCCTGGGCATGCTCCTGACGAGGCAGATGATAGTCTCCTGAGGGATCTTCTCCCAGACCTGGACTAAAGCATCCGCCAATTCCTGAACAGTCTGTGGAGCAATGTGATGTTAGTGGATGGTGAGAGATATGATGTCCCAGATGTGTTCAATCAGATTCAGGTCTGGGGAACGGGCGGGCCAGTACATAGCTTCAATGCCTTCATCTGGCAGGACCTGCTGACACACTCCAGCCATATGAGGTTTGGCATTGTCCTGCATTAGGAGGAACTAAGGGCCAACCGCACCAGCATATGGTCTCACAAAGGGTCTGAGGATCTCATCTTAATGGCAGTCAGGCTACCTTTGGTGAGCACTTTTGGAGCTGTGCGGTCCTCCAAAGAAATGGCACCCCACACCATTACTGACCCACTGCCAAACCGGTCATGCTGAAGGATGTTGCAATCAGCAGATCGATATCCATGGTGTCTCCAGGCTCTGTTATGTCTGTCACATGTGCTCAGTGTGAACTGGCTTTCATTTGTGAAGAGCACAGGGCACCATTGGCAAATTTGCCAATCCTGTTGTTCTGTGGCAAATGCCAAGCATCTTGCAAGGTGTTGGGCTGTGAGCACAACCCTCATCAGTGGACGTCGGGCACTCAGGCCATCCTCATGGAGTCGGTTTCTAACCGTTTGTGTTGTGGCCTGCTGGAGGTCCTTTTGTAGGGCTCTGGTAGTGCTTCTCATGTTCCTCCTTGCACAAAGGCTGAGGTAGCGGTCCTGCTGCTGGGTTGTTGACCTCCTATGGCCCTCTCCACATCCCCTGGTGCACTGGCCTGTCTCCTGGTAGCGCCTTCAGCCTCTGGACACTACGCTGACAGACACAGCAAACCTTCTTGCCACAGCTCGCATAGATGTGCCATACTTGATGAGCTGCACTACCTGAGCCACTTGTGTGGGTTGTAGAGTCCGTCTCATGCTACCGCGAGTGTGAAAGCACAAGCAACATTCAAGAGTGATCAAAACATCAGCCAGAAAGCATTGCTACTGAGATGTGGTCTGTGGTCCCCACCTGCAGAACCACTCCTTTATTGAGTGTGTCTTAATAATTGCCAATAATTTCCATCTGTTGTCTATTCCATTTGCACAACAGCATGTGAAATTGATTGTCAAACAGTGTTGCTTCCTAAGTGGATAGTTTGATGTCACAGAAGTTTGATTTACTTGGAGTTATATTCTGTTGTTTACTGTAAGTGTTCCCTTTATATTTTTGAGCAGTGTATATAAATGAAAACCAATAAAAACACACACAAAAAAGTTAAGTATGTGTGCACTGTTCACTGATGTCATACCGGCCTCCTCTGATGCTGCGGCCGCTTCTCCTATCAGTCCCGCTCTCTCCATTTCTCCTCGCCGCTCTCAGTGTCGCGCCGGTTCCCCGCGTCCTCTTCCTGCTGCTCGGGGATTTCGGCGTGGGGTGCGCGCTCCTCTTCCCTCCCGTCCTGTACCTGCTCCACACATGCGCCTTAGGACGCGGGCGTGCACTTTTTCCTCCAGTTAACCATTTCGGACCCTCCCTGCTCCTGTCTCCTCCAATCAGGTACTTCTTTGGGCTATATCAGGCCTCGCCTCCATAATGGAGGTGCCTGATTGTTGTGTGCATTTTGTACCTTCGTTTGGCCCTGTCTGGTTCAGATCCTTTTCTGCTCCGGTCTGGTCCATTTTCTCAGGCTCATTCTCCTCCTGTCTTCCTCAGTTTTCCCAGCCTGTCTCCCTTGGTTCGTCCCTTCTGTCCTTTCCAGAGCCGTCCCTCTTGGTGCCAGCTGTTGCGGTATTGTTCCCCTCGAGCCTGCTCCCCAACTATCCCTGTATAGGGGTTGTCATCGCGGGTTCGCTCGTCCCTGGGTGTATCAGTACCGTGACCCAGAGGGTCCACTCTCTGTCCGGTTCTTCCGTCCTCACGGTCTCTATTGGACTGCGCTCAGATTTCATCAGAGTGCAGTCAGATTGTCACAGTCTTCCGTTCTCACGGTCACTATAGGACTGCGCTCAGATTTCATCAGAGTGCAGTCAGATTGTCACAGTCTTCCGTTCTCACGGTCACTATAGGACTGCGCTCAGATTACATCAGAGTGCAGTCAGATCGTCACAGTACAATCAGGACATGGACCCCGCTGGTGCCTCCGCAGCAACCCAGGAGTTGTTGTTCTTACGGGAGAATCAGACCCGTATTATGTCTGTTATGAAGTCTATGGACTCTCGTTTAACCGCCCTACAGACTTCGGATCCTGGTAACGCCCCTCTGCTGGTGGGACTCCAGCAGGAGCTCGCACAGCAGCGAGATACCCAGTCCCATATTCTTACTTACATGGCGTCGGTTGACGACCGCCTTCACTCTCTTCAGTCTGCCGCCACTGCTTCTGCCTCTCATCGAGATCCTGTACCCCTTCCTCCTCCTCGTTTGGGAAAGCCCCCAAAGCTCTGTCCTGGGTTAACCCCTTATGGGAGCGGGATGACCCGGTAGTTGCCATTATACAGATTTTTCTGGACACATTTCGTAAGGTCTTTGCTGAGCCAGGTCGGGTGGCATCTACCACTGAATCCCTCTTTAATCTTCAACAGGGGAACCTTACTGTTGGACAATACGCCATCCGTTTCCGGACACTTTCTTCTGAGCTTGGGTGGAATAACGAGGCACTGGTAGGGGCTTTTTGGAGAGGGCTCTCATCCAAGATTAAGGATGAGCTCGCAGGTCGGGATACCCCTACTATCCTGGAGGACCTTATATCCCTGGCCACACGTATTGATTTACGTTTCCAGGAGCGCTCTCGAGAATTACTCAGGGAGAGGAGATCCTTTAGGACTAATTGGGTGCCTGGTTCCTCCTCGGTCAAGTCCTCTGCTTCTTCCGCTCCTGAACCTATGCAGGTGGATCGAGTTAGGTTGTCGGAGCAGCGTCGCAAGGAGAGGTTGGCGCAGGGCTTGTGTCTTTATTGCGGAGGGGTAAATCATTTCTTGCGTTCCTGTCCAGAGAGGCCGGGAAACTCCTCCACCTAGGCCAGGTAAGAGAGGCCTTCCTAGGTGATTCAAATTCCTCTCTACCCCTAACTATTTCAGCTTTGATTTCTGTAGGTCTTGAGCGTAGGTCTGTGGAGGCGTATGTGGACTCGGGTGCCGCTGGTAATTTCATTCGGCAGGAGGAGGTGAACAAATTTCGGATACCTGTGGTTACTCTTGAGACTCCGCGTTTTATTTCTGCAGTGGATGGCAGACCCCTACCTGTTTCCATCAAGATGGTCACTCTCGAGTTGGACATGCAGATTGGAGCTCTACACCAGGAGAAGATAGCATTTTATGTTCTGCCTAATCTTTCTCACGCTCTGCTCTTGGGTCTACCCTGGTTCAGGTCGCACGAGCCAGTTCTTGATTGGCGCTCTGGAGAGATACTCCGCTGGGGTCATGGTTGTCATGAACGTTGTCTGCTGTCCGTCTCCCGTCCAGGTCTTCCCCAAGCACCCGTCAATCTTCCAAGTCTTCCCTCAGCCTATCACTCGTTTGCCGATGTCTTTGATAAAAAGGAGGCGGAGTCTCTTCCTCCACACCGAGCCTATGACTGCCCTATCAAGTTAATTCCTGGATCTACCCTTCTCAAGGGAAGAACCTATCCGTTATCTCCGGCAGAGACCTTAGCCATGTCAGAATACATCCGAGAGAATTTAGCCAAGGGTTTCATCCGGAAGTCCTCTTCTCCAGCTGGAGCTGGTTTTTTCTTCGTTCGGAAGAAAGATGGATCCCTTCGGCCATGTATAGACTACCGAGGTCTGAATGCCATCACAGTCAAGAATAGGTATCCCCTACCGCTGATTCCTGAACTCTTCGACCGACTGAGAGGAGCCCGAATTTTCTCCAAACTAGATTTACGCGGAGCCTATAATTTGATCCGAATTCGTGCTGGAGACGAGTGGAAGACTGCCTTCAACACCCGGGATGGCAACTATGAATACCTGGTCATGCCCTTTGGTCTCTGTAACGCTCCAGCGGTCTTCCAGGAATTTGTAAATGAGATCTTCCGTGATCTACTGCATTCTTGTGTGGTGGTGTATCTTGACGACATCCTTATTTTTTCACCCGACTTGTCCTCTCACAGAAGAAGTGTTCGTCTGGTTCTACAGCTTCTTCGGGAGAATCGCCTCTACGCAAAGATCGAGAAGTGTTTGTTTGAACAGACTTCTTTGCCTTTCTTGGGATATATTATTTCTGACATGGGGTTGGAGATGGATCCTGAGAAACTCTCTGCTGTACTTAAGTGGCCTCGTCCTATTGGAGTGAAGGCCATCCAACGATTTTTGGGCTTCGCTAACTACTATAAACAATTCATTCCGCATTTCTCTTCTGTGACCAAGCCTCTCGCCGCTCTTACCCGGAAAGGAGCGGTTCACAATGTTTGGCCTCCGGAGGCAGAAGACACCTTTCTCTCCCTAAAAAGGGCCTTCACATCTGCTCCTGTTCTTCATCGGCCTGTGGCCAGCAGGCCTTTCATCCTTGAAGTGGATGCCTCCTCTTCGGGTGCTGGGGCAACTCTCTCCCAAAGATCTCTCTCCGGTCGTCTGGTTCCTTGTGGGTTCTTCTCGAAGTCATTTTCGCCCGCGGAATGCAATTATTCAATTGGAGATCGAGAATTACTTGCTATAAAGATGGCTCTACAGGAGTGGCGTTATCTCTTGGAAGGGGCCATTCATCCCTTTAAAATTTTCACAGACCACAAAAACTTGGCTTACATTCAATCCGCCCAAAGACTTAGTTCCAGACAGGCCAGATGGTCTTTGTTCTTTTCTCGTTTTGATTTTAAGCTTCATTTTCGACCCGGAGATAAGAATTCTAAAGCGGATGCACTTTCCCGATCCTTGCAATCTCCCGAGACAGAAGAAGGTCCTTCACATATTATTGATCCTGCCAAAATCATCATGGTGGCTCCCTCTAACCTCCTCTCTGTTCCCCCTGGCAGAACTTTTGTCCCGTGTGACAAGAGAACAGAGGTATTGCATTGGGGACATTCTTCCAAAGTTGCTGGACATGTCGGCACCAAGAAGACTCTCGCTCTTCTCTCCCGGTACTATTGGTGGCCGTCTCTCCGACAAGATACTTCGGATTTTGTGGCCTCCTGCACGACTTGTGCTAAAAACAAAGTACCTAGAGGGCTACCTTCTGGTCTCCTGCATCCGTTCCCCGTTCCCGAGGCCCCTTGGCAACAAATAGCTATGGATTTCATTACAGATTTGCCTCGTTCCTCTGGATGCACAACCATCCTGGTGGTGGTGGATCGGTTCTCCAAGATGGCCCATTTCGTTCCATTGCCTGGATTACCCTCGGCTCCAGAATTGGCAAGAATTTTCATGCATCAGATCTTCAGATTACATGGACTTCCTCAGCGAATTGTGTCGGATCGAGGGGTCCAATTTACCTCCAAGTTCTGGAGAGCACTTTGTAAGCTCTTGGGCATTTCGCTGGATTTCTCCTCCGCCTATCATCCTCAGACCAACGGGCAAGTGGAACGGATAAATCAAATCTTGACCTCCTACCTCCGCAATTTTACCAATGCTGATTTCGCAGGGGTGGCAAGGGTTGCCTAGCCTTGGCCTTTTTGACGCTGGAAAGATGAGCCAACTCACGTAACCTGCCAACTTTGCAAAAAAACAAACAACTGAGTCAAGGTAAAAAGTGCATTAATTTGATAACTTCATGTATGAACCTTCACATGAGCAATCAACATGCTTTACTGTGAGATTCCCACTACACAAAAATTAACCAGCGGACCTCAACAACCATCAGCTGCCCCATAAATTGCATATGTCGCTTCTTCCTCCTCTGTTACAATGCCAACTATTGAGACACAAGTCTTTGATCGCAGAACCTCGGGCTGCTTACCGGCTACTGTTGTGAATTCCGCTCTTAGGCTCCCTCCGGTGGTTGTAAGTGGCACTTTTGTGAGTTCTGCTCTTGGGCTCCCTCTTGTGGTTTCTAGTGGTATGGCTGCTCCTTGGAGTTAGCTGTCATCAGCTGCCTCCACTTATTGTCTGCTATTTAAGTCTGGCTTTTTTTTCAGCCTGTGCCACTTGTCAATGTTCCTGGCTGGATTCACATCTCTGCTTGGATTCTCCTGGTTTCCTAACCAGTTCTGCAAATATAAGTTCTGGCTTTGCTCATTTCAGTCCACATGTTGTGGACTACTTGTTCTGTGCATTCTATATTTGTCCAGCTTGTCAGTATGGATTTTTTCTGTTAGCTGGAAGCTCTGGGAAGCAGATTTACCCTCCACACCTTTAGTCAGGTGTGGAGATTTTGTAAACTCTGTGTGGATTGTTTTGTAGTTTTTATACTGACCGCACAGTATCCTTTCCTGTCCTATCTATCAAGCTAGACTGGCCTCCTATGCTAAAATCTGATTTCATTTCTGCGTATGTTATTTTCCCCTCCTCTCACCGTCAATATTTGTGGGGGGCTATCTTTCCTTTGGGGATTTTCTCTGAGGCAAGATAGGTTTCCAGTTTCCATCTTTAGGGGAAGTTAGATCTTAGGCTGTGCCGAGGGGTCTAGGGAGCGTCAGGTACCCCCCACGGCTATTTTTAGTTGCGCTGCTAGGTTCAGGGTTTGCGGTCAGTACAGATACCACCTCCTTCAGAGCTTGTCTCATGTTGTTCCTAAACCACCAGATCATAAAAGGCTCCAGTCACTCTGACTGAGAGGTCACCTTCAGCTGTAATGGAAGCAGAAATGCCTGCTGTTTTTGACCGATCTCAGAAAACGATCACACCACAAGTTTCTCAATCCACAGTATAATCTCCGCCTTCACCTCTCTCATGGTCCAGCAGTTTGTCCTGTTCAATATACTCCACCCTCTAACAGCACTGCAGCCTGCCCACAGTTCCACACTTGTGGTGACATGAAAGATTGTTTTCTCCTATGACAAAGCTAAGAGGTTGAACTCCATCAGAGGTTGATGGTCACTGAAATGCTGTCTTTCCGCCAGGTAGATACAAGCAGTTTCCGAAAGCTGATGGCTGTTGCAATCCCCAAGTACCAATTACCCAGTCGCTATTATTTTTCGAAGAAATCTATGACTGCGCTACACCAGCATGTAGCAGACAACATCACCCATTCCTTGACTAAATCTCTGTATGCTAGGGTGCACTTAACCACAGACATTTGGACTAGCAAGCATGACAAAGGGTGCTACATCTCGCTGACTGGGCACTGGGTGACTCTGGTGACTGTGGGGGCAGGTGCTGTTCCACAAGTATTGGCATCCCCAAGGCTTGCAGGATAAACCTCTACAAACCTCTACATTTAACATGTCCTCCACTGCTTCTGCCTCCTCTCTCTCCTCTAGGGCCTCCATCTGTGCCCTCCAACTCTGACTTAATGAGACACATGTTCCAACAGTGCAGAGTGAATCCCCACCACCTCTGTACTGCGCAGCCAGAGCTCACTTCAATCAGACAGTCTTAAAATAGATATGACTTGGAGATTGCAGTCATACAGCTGAAGAGTTGTGGACCGCTCTCCAGGGTGAGTCCGATAACAGCGTGAACCTGGTGGCTTCGTTATGGTAAGGCAAGCTCACACACTTGCCTTGCATGGCTCATGTCCTCAACCTGGTGGTACAGCATTTTCTTAGCCACTATCTTAGCCTGGGTGAGCTGCTTCTGAAAGCACATAAGTTGTGTGCTCATTTCTGCCATTTGCACTCCTCTGCTCATTGAATTGCATTGACACAGAGGTCTTTGTCCATGCCAGTAAACAGGTTGATATGCAATGTGCCAACACGGTTGAATTCCATTCTGCATATTTTGCAGCAACTATGGCAGCAGCAACGAGCCCTGACACAATATGTAATGTCATATAGCCTGGGCCAAAGCAGTACAGAGGTGGCGCCTATCATGATTACAGAGTGGGCATAGATTAATTTTTCACAGTCAGTGATGATTTGGGGAGCCATGTCATCTACTGGTATAAGTAACCTGTGTTTTATCAAGACCAAAGTCAGCGTAGCCGTCTACCAGGAAATTATAGATTACTTCATACTTCCCTCTGCCAACAAGCTTTTTGGAGATGTAAATTTAATTCTCCAGCAGGACTTGGCACCTGTCCACACTGCCAAAAGTACCAATACCTGGTTTAAAAACAACAGTATCACTGTGCTTGATTGGCCAGCAAACTCGCCTGACTTTAACACCATAGAGAATTGATGGGGTATTGTCAAGAGGAAGATAAGAGACATCTGAGCCAACAATGCAGACAAGCTGAAGGCTGCTATCAAAGCAACCGGGACTTCCATAACACCTCAGCAGTGCCACAGACTGATCGCCTCCATTCCACGCTGCATTGATGCAGTAATTGATACAAAAAGAGCCCCGACCAAGTATTGAGTGCATTTACTGAACATACATTTCAGAAGGCCAACATTTCGAATGTTAAAATCATTTTTTTCAAGCTGGTGTTATAAATATTCTAATTTACTGAGATAATGACGTTTGGGTTTTCATTGGCTGTAAACCATAATCATCAACATTAACAGAAATAAACACTTGAAATACATCACTCTGTTTGTAATGACTCTATGTGATATACGAGTTTCACTTTTTGTATTGAAGAACTGAAAAAAATTAGCTTTGTGATGATATTCTAATTTTGTGAGGGGACCCACAAACATTATTTGTAACACAAAAAAACTTTGATTTTTCATTCCTTCTCTCCAGCGAACGCTGCTGGGGAGAAGGAATGAATGCCGGCTTCAGCACCACACGCAGGGGGGACAGCGCTTACTGTAGCGCTGTCTCTCCTGCGGGCGGTACTTGCACATGGAGGAGAGTGCACACTGTTCTCCGTGTGCACGTGTGCGGGACGTATTGCGGTACGTGCTGCCTGGAGAAAAGCGGACATGTCTCTGTGTTTTGCACATGGACACACGGTCCGTGAAAACACGGAGACATGTGCATAGACCCATTCATTTGAATGGGTATACGTGTGTCAGTGTCTCCCGTACGTGAGAAAACTGTCGGTACACGTACCGGAGACACTGACGTGTGAAATAGGCCTAAGACAAACTTTCTTAAAGGTAAAACAATGTTGCATGGTAACAGATACCAAGAATGAGGTGATGCATTGGTTGCATTTTGAATTTCAAAAGTTCTCACTGCTCAAGCAAGAGTATTCCTGTATGTACAGTATTTTAACATGCACGTTTATTCCTTTATTTTACGCACTTATAAAACATCAATAATTTCACAGCACTTTAGACATCAGCATTGATATAATAGAAATATTACTTTTAGTTGAACCCTTTTATTATGTGGTAGACATAAATGGCTTTTAGTAACATTTAGATTTTTTTCCTTTTTTATACATGTTGTATAATGGAAAATAACCATACAAATAAAATAATGGATGGAATAAAATATCAAGCATATAACAACTCAACGCAATATCAAACTGTTGACCTTGGTGATATAACATACAGAGTAGATGCTGTTTACTTATGTTTGTTAATAAAATCTTATGCATTGTAAATGAAAGACTTACGTTAGATTAAAAGTACATTTTTTTTACAAATACAATTCTTATTTATTAAATGGTATATTCTACAAGCAAATAGTTTCCAAGATAAGCCAAAATTAAAGGGAATCTATCACCCCAAAATTTGCCTATAATCTAAGGCCACCGGCATCAGGGGCTTATCTACAGCATTCTGTAATGCTAAATCTCACATCCTGCATATCACTGAATGATATATTCCAGTTGAAAATCTTTATTCATTGCATAGTGGAATGTGTTGAGAACAATAAAACCTAAAAATTATCAACGTAAATCACAACTAATATCCCATGGAGGTCTGGAATTGGAATGATGCTCAAAATCAAAGTGGAAAATGAAGTTACAGGCTGATCCAACTTTAGTGGAAATGCCTCAAGGCAAGGAAATGATGCTCAGTAGTGTGTGTGGCCTTCACATGCCTGTATGACCTCCCTACTATGCCTGGGCATGCTCCTGACGAGGCAGATGATAGTCTCCTGAGGGATCTTCTCCCAGACCTGGACTAAAGCATCCGCCAATTCCTGAACAGTCTGTGGAGCAATGTGATGTTAGTGGATGGTGAGAGATATGATGTCCCAGATGTGTTCAATCAGATTCAGGTCTGGGGAACGGGCGGGCCAGTACATAGCTTCAATGCCTTCATCTGGCAGGACCTGCTGACACACTCCAGCCATATGAGGTTTGGCATTGTCCTGCATTAGGAGGAACTAAGGGCCAACCGCACCAGCATATGGTCTCACAAAGGGTCTGAGGATCTCATCTTAATGGCAGTCAGGCTACCTTTGGTGAGCACTTTTGGAGCTGTGCGGTCCTCCAAAGAAATGGCACCCCACACCATTACTGACCCACTGCCAAACCGGTCATGCTGAAGGATGTTGCAATCAGCAGATCGATATCCATGGTGTCTCCAGGCTCTGTTATGTCTGTCACATGTGCTCAGTGTGAACTGGCTTTCATTTGTGAAGAGCACAGGGCACCATTGGCAAATTTGCCAATCCTGTTGTTCTGTGGCAAATGCCAAGCATCTTGCAAGGTGTTGGGCTGTGAGCACAACCCTCATCAGTGGACGTCGGGCACTCAGGCCATCCTCATGGAGTCGGTTTCTAACCGTTTGTGTTGTGGCCTGCTGGAGGTCCTTTTGTAGGGCTCTGGTAGTGCTTCTCATGTTCCTCCTTGCACAAAGGCTGAGGTAGCGGTCCTGCTGCTGGGTTGTTGACCTCCTATGGCCCTCTCCACATCCCCTGGTGCACTGGCCTGTCTCCTGGTAGCGCCTTCAGCCTCTGGACACTACGCTGACAGACACAGCAAACCTTCTTGCCACAGCTCGCATAGATGTGCCATACTTGATGAGCTGCACTACCTGAGCCACTTGTGTGGGTTGTAGAGTCCGTCTCATGCTACCGCGAGTGTGAAAGCACAAGCAACATTCAAGAGTGATCAAAACATCAGCCAGAAAGCATTGCTACTGAGATGTGGTCTGTGGTCCCCACCTGCAGAACCACTCCTTTATTGAGTGTGTCTTAATAATTGCCAATAATTTCCATCTGTTGTCTATTCCATTTGCACAACAGCATGTGAAATTGATTGTCAAACAGTGTTGCTTCCTAAGTGGATAGTTTGATGTCACAGAAGTTTGATTTACTTGGAGTTATATTCTGTTGTTTACTGTAAGTGTTCCCTTTATATTTTTGAGCAGTGTATATAAATGAAAACCAATAAAAACACACACAAAAAAGTTAAGTATGTGTGCACTGTTCACTGATGTCATACCGGCCTCCTCTGATGCTGCGGCCGCTTCTCCTATCAGTCCCGCTCTCTCCATTTCTCCTCGCCGCTCTCAGTGTCGCGCCGGTTCCCCGCGTCCTCTTCCTGCTGCTCGGGGATTTCGGCGTGGGGTGCGCGCTCCTCTTCCCTCCCGTCCTGTACCTGCTCCACACATGCGCCTTAGGACGCGGGCGTGCACTTCTTCCTCCAGTTAACCATTTCGGACCCTCCCTGCTCCTGTCTCCTCCAATCAGGTACTTCTTTGGGCTATATCAGGCCTCGCCTCCATAATGGAGGTGCCTGATTGTTGTGTGCATTTTGTACCTTCGTTTGGCCCTGTCTGGTTCAGATCCTTTTCTGCTCCGGTCTGGTCCATTTTCTCAGGCTCATTCTCCTCCTGTCTTCCTCAGTTTTCCCAGCCTGTCTCCCTTGGTTCGTCCCTTCTGTCCTTTCCAGAGCCGTCCCTCTTGGTGCCAGCTGTTGCGGTATTGTTCCCCTCGAGCCTGCTCCCCATCTATCCCTGTATAGGGGTTGTCATCGCGGGTTCGCTCGTCCCTGGGTGTATCAGTACCGTGACCCAGAGGGTCCACTCTCTGTCCGGTTCTTCCGTCCTCACGGTCTCTATTGGACTGCGCTCAGATTTCATCAGAGTGCAGTCAGATTGTCACAGTCTTCCGTTCTCACGGTCACTATAGGACTGCGCTCAGATTTCATCAGAGTGCAGTCAGATTGTCACAGTCTTCCGTTCTCACGGTCACTATAGGACTGCGCTCAGATTACATCAGAGTGCAGTCAGATCGTCACAGTACAATCAGGACATGGACCCCGCTGGTGCCTCCGCAGCAACCCAGGAGTTGTTGTTCTTACGGGAGAATCAGACCCGTATTATGTCTGTTATGAAGTCTATGGACTCTCGTTTAACCGCCCTACAGACTTCGGATCCTGGTAACGCCCCTCTGCTGGTGGGACTCCAGCAGGAGCTCGCACAGCAGCGAGATACCCAGTCCCATATTCTTACTTACATGGCGTCGGTTGACGACCGCCTTCACTCTCTTCAGTCTGCCGCCACTGCTTCTGCCTCTCATCGAGATCCTGTACCCCTTCCTCCTCCTCGTTTGGGAAAGCCCCCAAAGCTCTGTCCTGGGTTAACCCCTTATGGGAGCGGGATGACCCGGTAGTTGCCATTATACAGATTTTTCTGGACACATTTCGTAAGGTCTTTGCTGAGCCAGGTCGGGTGGCATCTACCACTGAATCCCTCTTTAATCTTCAACAGGGGAACCTTACTGTTGGACAATACGCCATCCGTTTCCGGACACTTTCTTCTGAGCTTGGGTGGAATAACGAGGCACTGGTAGGGGCTTTTTGGAGAGGGCTCTCATCCAAGATTAAGGATGAGCTCGCAGGTCGGGATACCCCTACTATCCTGGAGGACCTTATATCCCTGGCCACACGTATTGATTTACGTTTCCAGGAGCGCTCTCGAGAATTACTCAGGGAGAGGAGATCCTTTAGGACTAATTGGGTGCCTGGTTCCTCCTCGGTCAAGTCCTCTGCTTCTTCCGCTCCTGAACCTATGCAGGTGGATCGAGTTAGGTTGTCGGAGCAGCGTCGCAAGGAGAGGTTGGCGCAGGGCTTGTGTCTTTATTGCGGAGGGGTAAATCATTTCTTGCGTTCCTGTCCAGAGAGGCCGGGAAACTCCTCCACCTAGGCCAGGTAAGAGAGGCCTTCCTAGGTGATTCAAATTCCTCTCTACCCCTAACTATTTCAGCTTTGATTTCTGTAGGTCTTGAGCGTAGGTCTGTGGAGGCGTATGTGGACTCGGGTGCCGCTGGTAATTTCATTCGGCAGGAGGAGGTGAACAAATTTCGGATACCTGTGGTTACTCTTGAGACTCCGCGTTTTATTTCTGCAGTGGATGGCAGACCCCTACCTGTTTCCATCAAGATGGTCACTCTCGAGTTGGACATGCAGATTGGAGCTCTACACCAGGAGAAGATAGCATTTTATGTTCTGCCTAATCTTTCTCACGCTCTGCTCTTGGGTCTACCCTGGTTCAGGTCGCACGAGCCAGTTCTTGATTGGCGCTCTGGAGAGATACTCCGCTGGGGTCATGGTTGTCATGAACGTTGTCTGCTGTCCGTCTCCCGTCCAGGTCTTCCCCAAGCACCCGTCAATCTTCCAAGTCTTCCCTCAGCCTATCACTCGTTTGCCGATGTCTTTGATAAAAAGGAGGCGGAGTCTCTTCCTCCACACCGAGCCTATGACTGCCCTATCAAGTTAATTCCTGGATCTACCCTTCTCAAGGGAAGAACCTATCCGTTATCTCCGGCAGAGACCTTAGCCATGTCAGAATACATCCGAGAGAATTTAGCCAAGGGTTTCATCCGGAAGTCCTCTTCTCCAGCTGGAGCTGGTTTTTTCTTCGTTCGGAAGAAAGATGGATCCCTTCGGCCATGTATAGACTACCGAGGTCTGAATGCCATCACAGTCAAGAATAGGTATCCCCTACCGCTGATTCCTGAACTCTTCGACCGACTGAGAGGAGCCCGAATTTTCTCCAAACTAGATTTACGCGGAGCCTATAATTTGATCCGAATTCGTGCTGGAGACGAGTGGAAGACTGCCTTCAACACCCGAGATGGCAACTATGAATACCTGGTCATGCCCTTTGGTCTCTGTAACGCTCCAGCGGTCTTCCAGGAATTTGTAAATGAGATCTTCCGTGATCTACTGCATTCTTGTGTGGTGGTGTATCTTGACGACATCCTTATTTTTTCACCCGACTTGTCCTCTCACAGAAGAAGTGTTCGTCTGGTTCTACAGCTTCTTCGGGAGAATCGCCTCTACGCAAAGATCGAGAAGTGTTTGTTTGAACAGACTTCTTTGCCTTTCTTGGGATATATTATTTCTGACATGGGGTTGGAGATGGATCCTGAGAAACTCTCTGCTGTACTTAAGTGGCCTCGTCCTATTGGAGTGAAGGCCATCCAACGATTTTTGGGCTTCGCTAACTACTATAGACAATTCATTCCGCATTTCTCTTCTGTGACCAAGCCTCTCGCCGCTCTTACCCGGAAAGGAGCGGTTCACAATGTTTGGCCTCCGGAGGCAGAAGACACCTTTCTCTCCCTAAAAAGGGCCTTCACATCTGCTCCTGTTCTTCATCGGCCTGTGGCCAGCAGGCCTTTCATCCTTGAAGTGGATGCCTCCTCTTCGGGTGCTGGGGCAACTCTCTCCCAAAGATCTCTCTCCGGTCGTCTGGTTCCTTGTGGGTTCTTCTCGAAGTCATTTTCGCCCGCGGAATGCAATTATTCAATTGGAGATCGAGAATTACTTGCTATAAAGATGGCTCTACAGGAGTGGCGTTATCTCTTGGAAGGGGCCATTCATCCCTTTAAAATTTTCACAGACCACAAAAACTTGGCTTACATTCAATCCGCCCAAAGACTTAGTTCCAGAAAGGCCAGATGGTCTTTGTTCTTTTCTCGTTTTGATTTTAAGCTTCATTTTCGACCCGGAGATAAGAATTCTAAAGCGGATGCACTTTCCCGATCCTTGCAATCTCCCGAGACAGAAGAAGGTCCTTCACATATTATTGATCCTGCCAAAATCATCATGGTGGCTCCCTCTAACCTCCTCTCTGTTCCCCCTGGCAGAACTTTTGTCCCGTGTGACAAGAGAACAGAGGTATTGCATTGGGGACATTCTTCCAAAGTTGCTGGACATGTCGGCACCAAGAAGACTCTCGCTCTTCTCTCCCGGTACTATTGGTGGCCGTCTCTCCGACAAGATACTTCGGATTTTGTGGCCTCCTGCACGACTTGTGCTAAAAACAAAGTACCTAGAGGGCTACCTTCTGGTCTCCTGCATCCGTTCCCCGTTCCCGAGGCCCCTTGGCAACAAATAGCTATGGATTTCATTACAGATTTGCCTCGTTCCTCTGGATGCACAACCATCCTGGTGGTGGTGGATCGGTTCTCCAAGATGGCCCATTTCGTTCCATTGCCTGGATTACCCTCGGCTCCAGAATTGGCAAGAATTTTCATGCATCAGATCTTCAGATTACATGGACTTCCTCAGCGAATTGTGTCGGATCGAGGGGTCCAATTTACCTCCAAGTTCTGGAGAGCACTTTGTAAGCTCTTGGGCATTTCGCTGGATTTCTCCTCCGCCTATCATCCTCAGACCAACGGGCAAGTGGAACGGATAAATCAAATCTTGACCTCCTACCTCCGCAATTTTACCAACGCTCATCATGATGACTGGGTAACTCTTCTTCCTTGGGCTGAGTTTGCCCATAATAATCATCCTAGTGGGGCAACTTCTAAATCTCCATTCTTTGTGGTTTCTGGTCTGAACCCGGGAATACCTCTTCCTATGTCTTCCCCTTCTGGAGTGCCTGCAGCAGACGCCATTTCTTCTGAATTTTCCCAAATTTGGAGAGAGACCAAGGAGGCTCTCGTTCGGACTGCAGCCCAGATGAAGAGACACGCCGACAAAAGGAGGAGGGATCTTCCACCGTATCATCCTGGTGACAAGGTCTGGCTTTCGACTAAACACATTCGCTTGAAGATTCCTTCCTACAAGTTGGGTCCTCGATACATCGGTCCCTTCGAGATTTTGGGACGTATTAACAACGTGGCCTATAGATTGAGTTTACCGGCTTCTCTCCGAGTCCCTAACGTCTTCCATGTCTCGCTCTTGAAACCTCTCATTCTTAATCGATTCTCTCCTGCACCCATGGACTCCCCTCAGCCCTTTAGCATTGACAATGATTTTGAAGTAAAGGATATTCTGGCCATGAAGAGGGTTAGAGGAAGGGTCTTCTATCTTATTGATTGGAAGGGGTTTGGTCCTGAGGAGAGGTCGTGGGAGCCTAGGGAGAACGTTAATGCTCCACGGATTCTGAGAAGATTCACAGCCAGTCTCGGAGGGGGGAGTCTTAGGAGGGGGGGTACTGTCATACCGGCCTCCTCTGATGCTGTGGCCGCTTCTCCTATCAGTCCCGCTCTCTCCATTTCTCCTCGCCGCTCTCAGTGTCGCGCCGGTTCCCCGCGTCCTCTTCCTGCTGCTCGGGGATTTCGGCGTGGGGTGCACGCTCCTCTTCCCTCCCGTCCTGTACCTGCTCCACACATGCGCCTTAGGACGCGGGCGTGCACTTCTTCCTCCAGTTAACCATTTCGGACCCTCCCTGCTCCTGTCTCCTCCAATCAGGTACTTCTTTGGGCTATATCAGGCCTCGCCTCCATAATGGAGGTGCCTGATTGTTGTGTGCAGTTTGTACCTTCGTTTGGCCCTGTCTGGTTCAGATCCTTTTCTGCTCCGGTCTGGTCCATTTTCTCAGGCTCATTCTCCTCCTGTCTTCCTCCGTTTTCCCAGCCTGTCTCCCTTGGTTCGTCCCTTCTGTCCTTTCCAGAGCCGTCCCTCTTGGTGCCAGCTGTTGCGGTATTGTTCCCCTCGGGCCTGCTCCCCAACTATCCCTGTATAGGGGTTGTCATCGCGGGTTCGCTCGTCCCTGGGTGTATCAGTACCGTGACCCAGAGGGTCCACTCTCTGTCCGGTTCTTCCGTCCTCACGGTCTCTATTGGACTGCGCTCAGATTTCATCAGAGTGCAGTCAGATTGTCACAGTCTTCCGTTCTCACGGTCACTATAGGACTGCGCTCAGATTTCATCAGAGTGCAGTCAGATTGTCACAGTCTTCCGTTCTCACGGTCACTATAGGACTGCGCTCAGATTACATCAGAGTGCAGTCAGATCGTCACAACTGAATAGCAAGTTTTGCGGTTGTGACTAGTGATGAGCGAGCACTAAAATGCTCGGGTGCTCGTTGCTCGGATCAAACGATTTGTAATACTTGGGTGCTCAGACAGAACAACGAGCAAAATGTAAGTCTATGGTTGACCTGAGTATTTTGCCGCGATCTTCCCCCCCCCCCCCGTGTGTCCCATACTGTTTGCTTATGCACTGAATGCAAGGCCTGCCCTGCACCAATGTTACATGCATCCCAATATCCCTGTCATCAGACTTACTTGAGGGCATCATGATCAAATTGTTCCCATTAGAAGAAAGTGTGTCTCCCATACTGTTTGCTTATGCAATTAATGCAAGGCCTGCCCTGCACCAATGTTACATACACCCCAATAACCCTTTGAATGCAAGGCCTGGCCGTAATTTGCACACGCCACAATCCCCCTTAAAAGAAACATGGAGAAGGGTCACATAAAACAATTTTCACATTATGTGAGGATGCCAAGGTAGAAAGAGTGGACCCACTAGACTGTGACGATGATCCCCCCCACAGGCGAGCTGACCAGATAGACCTCCCCCTATACAGGGAGAGTTAGGGGCAGGACCGTGAGGGACTATCACCATAGAAGCCGGAGGGACCTAGGCGAGAAAATGGGGAGAAAAGAACGGTGAGTCAGGACCGTGAGGAGTAAAAGAGAAACTAAGATTGGTGGGAACGGAAGAGACAAAGGACAGACGGACTCAGGACTGTAGAGAAACAGAGGCCGCTGGGAGACAGGGACTACTGGAGCACAGGGGAGACACGGGGTCCGCAGGGAGGCTGGAACTGCAGAAGCACAGGGACTGCAAAGACACAGGGATTGCGGGAGCACAGAAACAGAAGAGCGACGGGGACCACAGGAACACAAGGAACTGCAGAGCGTCAGGGACTGCGGGAACACAGGAACTGCCAGGACTGTCGAGTACTGAGAGGTTCTGTGGAGAGAAAGCAGAGCACAGAATCAGAGAACAGTAGATGCACTGAACACACGTGCGGCCTGGAGCACTAGAAAGACACAAGTGACCATCAGGCACAGGGGTGAGATGCAGAGAGTAAGAAATAGAAATGCAGGGCCTTACTTCCGGGTGAAGAGAGTCCTCCAAGACGATAGAGAGGACCGGACAGAAGGAGCCAGAAGAGGTTAGAGGTGCGCGTGCACAGAAGAGAACCTGATGTGCGCGCGCCCCTGACGACCAGCAGAGTTTGGGAGCGAGCGCTGGAGAGAGGACGCTGCAGGAGAGCTGCGCCGGGATGCCGGGGACAGGTAAGTATAAGCAGGTGCAGGAGACGGCAGAGGAGGCGGCGTGACCGGCGGCAGAAGAGGCGGCATGACACATTACAAGGAGCGCTTCACCTATACTTGGAATGCCCATACAATAAGTGCATGGGCTGACAAACTTTTCCCCATGGAGGTTAATTTTTTTTTAAAAAAAATTGTTTACAGCCATCATACATCCTTGCAAAAATCTAGAGTGGCTGTAGCATCAGGGAATATGTTCACCCTCGTGTTCTAGTGGTGGAGTCTGAAGAGACATGGAGGATGTCCTCCTATGAATGTTTTCCCAATTTAAAGGAGCGGGTCTCCTATACTTGTAATGCCCATACACTAAGCGTAAGGGATGACAAACATTTCCCCCAGGGGGGTCTACTTTTTATTTTATTCTTTACGGGCATCATAAACACCCTTGCCAAAAATTAGAGCGACTGTTGCATCACGGAATATGTTCACCTTTGAGTTCTAGTGGTGCTGTCTGAAGAGACGTGGAAGATGTCTTTCTATCAATGTTTTCCCAGTTTAAAGGAGCGGGTGTCCTATACTTGGAATTTCCATACACTAAGTGCATGGGCTGACAAACATTTCCCCATGGGGGGTACATTTTAAAAAACTTTTTACAGGCCTCATAGACACCCTTGAAAAAAAATAAACTGGCTGTAGCATCACAGAACACGTTCACCCTGTTGTTCTAGTGGTGGTGGATGATGAGGATGAGGAAAAGGAGGAGGAGAACACAAAATAGCCAAAATCAGGAAGCGTATACCCATGTGTGGGTGTGAAGAGGTGCGTGAGAATGCACCTCCTAAAAAGACACTGTATTGGAGGTTATGTTTTGCTGTCATTAGTGGTGTAGAGAATAGGGTTGAGTGACTTTTACTTTTATAGGATCAGATCGGGTTTCACGAAACCCGACTTTTTCAAAAGTCGGGTCGAGTGAAATCGGCTGATCCTATAAAAAAGTCGGGGTCGGGGTTGGCCGAAACGTGAAACCCAATGCAGTGCATTGGGTTTCCAATGGTTCCCAGGGTCTGAAGGAGAGGAAACTCTCCTTCAGGCCCTGGGATCCATATTTAAGTGTAAAATAAAGAATTAAAATAAAAAATATTTCTATACTCACCCTCGGACGCGCCCTGGTACTAACCGGCAGCCTTCCTTCCTTAGAATCAGCGCGTCAGGTGTCATACAGGGTTAACGTATAGATGTATATCATCCCAGCTCCACAGAGTGGAAGCTGGATGTATGATAGATATAATCTATCCCCTACCTGCCTGCATCTTGCTAACACTGCCTGGGTGATGTATTTATTTTCTTTGGTGTGCCATGTTATTTTGATTATATCTATCATACATCCAGCTTCCACTCTGTGGAGCTGGGATGATATACATCTATACGTTAACCCTGTATGACACCTGTCTAGTCTGCATTTCATAGAGGCTGCCTTGTATATATATATTTTTTCTGCCCGGTAGTGTTCACTATGACTTTGTTCTATATACTTTAATGGCATTTGTGGGCTCCCAGTGCCCTTGCTTTTTACTGTCTAGTGATCACTTTTTGCTGTCACCATCTTCATGCCGCACACAATAAAGCATTTCTATGGACTTTGGCTATCTCTTGGAGTTTTTTCTCCCCCCCCCCCAGGATGGTACATATGTCTGACATCCATGTCCACTCCTGGGGTCTTGTGTGTGGAGTCTGAACTGAATAACGACAGCCTTGTTGATGCTAGTAGTCAACTGCCCTCTTCTGCTCACAAATCCTTGCCAACATATGCAGTGTAGAGTTCCAACTCGTGGGGACATCACACACCAGATGGTGAGCCGGAAGCTGCAAATGCCGCTGAAGCACGGCAAGGGCAGCTGACGCTGTAGCTGACTTTCTTAAATGGGCACACAGTCAGCATACTTTCTTACATAAGCAGATCTGGCAGCTCCAGGTAGGTTTTGAGAAAGTGCTGAACCACGAGGTTAAGCACTTGGGTCGGGCAAGGCAGGCACATGTGTGAGCTCGTCTCACCTCAGAGCCACCACCAGGTTCCGGCCATTATCACACATGACCATGCCTGACTGTAGGTTCAGGGGTGTCAACCACAGATATGATTGCTCTTTCAGAGCGGTCCACAACTCTCCAGCATTGTACTGTTTGTCACCTAAGCAGATTCACTTCAGCACAGCCTGTTGGCCCTTGGCTGAGGCAGTGCTTCCAGCTTGTGACTGATGTGCTACTTTTAGAGATGGAGGCTGAAGAAGAGGCGGAAGAGGGTGTGCAGGAGCTGTAGACTGTGGGGGCAACCCAGATTGACTTAGGGCCTGCAATCCTCGGGGTTGGGAGTACGTGCACCATCCCAAGTTCCGACTGGGTCCCAGCTTCCACTATGTTAACCCAGTGTGCCATCAGTGAGATGTACCATCCCTGCCCACAAGCACTTGACCATGTGTCTGTGGTTAGGTGGACTTTAACAGTAACAGCACTGTTGAAGGCATGGCTAATGTTGTGGGACACGTGCTTTTGTAATGCTGGGACTGCACACCTGAAGAAATAGAGGCAGCTGGGGAACGAATACCTTGGAACAGCCACCGCCATCAGATTGTGGAAAGCTTCTGTCATCTCGAGCATAAAAGGCAGCATTTTGAGTGCAAGCAGACGAAAAGATTGTGAATTTAGTACTGTGGCCTGTGGGCATTGGAGGTGTACTTCTGCTTGCATTCCAATGACTGTGGTATGGACAACTGAAGACTGAGCTGGGACAAGGACATGGACATGCTTGATGATGGTGCTAGTTGACTCTGGGCAACGGGACGTGCAGGGCAGGAGGCATCTTCACATGCACCGTGGGCTGGGGACTGGCTTTCACGCACAACAGTGGAAGAAAAGTGGTGTTACCCTCAGACACTGTTCCTAGTGCCTGTGGATTGGCCCACAAAGTCGACTGCTTTGCTGCCATGTGCCTGATCATGCTGGTGTGATCAGGCTGGTAGTCTTGCTACCCCTGCTGATGCGGGCATGGCAGGTGATGCAAATGGCCTGTTTGTTGATATCGGCAGAGTCATTAAAAAAACAGACTCGGGAAGACATTACAGCTGGACTGGCAACTTCTGTCATGTTGCTGTTGCTTGTAACAGTTGCCTGCCTTCTGTCTGCTGACAACACACTGCGTCTTCCTGCCTGTTGGGGTGCTACACCTTCATCCCCCTGTGTGCTGCTGTCCTCGCTCTGGATGTTCACCTGCCAGGTTGGGTCATTTACTATCTCATTCACAACCTCTTCTTCCACTTCTGCACCCTGGTCCTCCTCCTGAGTCTCTTTCAATTGTGCCTCATTATCGTCCACCTCCTGTGACACGTTAACACCGTTGCCTTCATGTGACCATGGCTGCTCAAATATTTGCGCATCGCTACATATAATCTCATCTTGCCTCGCTTTAAGTGGACCGTGAGAATGGCACAAATCAATAAATGGAAAAGTGAATAACTCTTCGGAGTGTCCAAGTGTTGGATCAGTTGTCTCAGGGCACTCAGCATGGTGGGAAGAAGGAGGATCAGGGTGAGGAATATGCGCTGAAGAGTCACGACAGCTGCTCAGACTTGACTGTGTAGAAGACAGGGTGCTGGTGGTGGTGGCAAAGTGACTGGAAGCATTATTTACTGTCCAACCAACTACCTTTTCACACAGCTCTTTTGTCAAGAGTGCTGTTCTGCTGTGCCCTATGAATTCTGACAGGAATCTTTTGCGAGAAGATGTGGGTGTTTGTTGTTGCCCATTTTCAGCTTGCCCACGGCCTCGACCACTGCATGCACCATCACATCAACTTCCCCGTCCCTTGCCACGTGCCTTGCCCATTTTAATAAAAAGGTGAATGCAAGCCTTGACTCAAATCTAAAGGCCCAATTTGTAGGCCAAATATAGATGAGGAGTGTCACAGAGATACCAGACTGTTCAATATGTGGCCTGTATTTTTTAATTTTGTACCCCAAAATAGTGTATAGACCTAGGGTAGCAGACAGCAAAAAAAGCGGAATGTAGGCCTGAAAAGCAACTATTTGTAGAGCACAGATAGACCAGGAGTCTGAAGGAGATATCATACTCATCAATATGTGGCCTGCTTTTTTTTTATTTTATACCCAAAATAGTGTACAGAAATAGGGTAACAGACAGAAAATAGTGGAATGTAGGCCTAAATTTCCACTATTTGTAGGCCACAAATTGACCAGGCATCTGACGGAGATAACACATTGTTCAATACTTGGCCTGTATTTTTTTATTTTTTACTCCAAGATAATGTATAGACCTAGGGTAGCAGACAGCCAATAAAGTGGAATGTAGGCCTGAAAATCAACTTTTTGTGGAGCACAGATAGACAAAAATCTGACGGAGATATCACACTCTTCAATATGTGGCCTGGAGTTTTTTTCATTTTTTTTTTTTACCCCAAAATACTGTATAGACCTAGGGTAGCGGACAACATAAAAAGTGGAATGTAGGCCTGAAAAGCAACTATTTGTAGAGCACAGATAGACCAGGCGCCTGACGGAGATAACAGACTGTTCAATACGTGGCCTGTATTTTTTTATTTTTTGCCCCAAAATAGTGTGTAGACCTTGGGTAGAAGACAGCCAAAAAAGTGGAATGTAGGCCTGAATATCAACTATTTGTAGAACATAGATAGATTAGGAGTCTGAAGGAGATATCACACTCTTCAATATGTGACCTTGAGTTTTTTTATTTTTTTAACCCCAAAATACTGTATAGAGCTAGGGTAGCGGACAGCCAAAAAAGTGTAATGTAGGCCTGCCTGAAAAGCAACTATTTGTAGAGCACAGATAGATCTGGCGTCTGACGGAGATAGAACAAGGGTAAATGGCTGTAAGTGGCCTGGATTTTGTTGGGCCCACCAAAATTGAGTCAATAGGTAGGCTATGACATAGAAAAAAATGTTGGAGTACTAAAATTGTAAATATTTAGCGCAATGATATGCGATGCAAGTGGCATACAAAACACATTGATAAATATATATATATATATATATATATATATATATATAAACTGTAGCTAAATATTTCTTGACCAGATAGAGATTATTGGGTCAGGAAAATGGTGTCCAAAAATGTTGTAAGGCTAGGTTCACATTGCGGTATGGCGGTACGTTTAACGGACTACGTTACACCGCGGCATAACGCGGTGTAACATAGTCCATTAACGCTGCCATTGCTTTTAATGGCAAAAGCATCGCTAGCACACGCCCACATTGGGCGTGCGCTAGCGATGTGCCGTCATTTCAGTGACGGACCTCAAACGCTGCTTGCAGCGTTCGCGGTCCGTTCCTCGCTAGCGCAGATCGGGCATCTGCGCTAGCGGGATCGGCAAACACGATCCCGTTTGGGACATTGCGTTAGCGCAGTCCGCAGCGCTATGCGCTAAACGGACTGCCCTAACGCAATGTGAACCTAGCCTAAGACACTCCAAAAAATATTACAGTACCAAAAAAAAGGCCAGAATTTTCTATGCACTCACTTCTGATGCCTGGGACAAAAAAAGCAGTTTTAAATTGCTAGATTGTCATGTTGTTGTATTAAAATGACCTGGCTGTAGTCTGCAGTGTGACCAAGCAAATAAATGTAAATAAATAAATAAATAATCTTTATTTTTATATAGCGCTAACATATTCCGCAGCGCTTTACAGTTTGCACACGTTATCATCACTGTCCCCGATTGGGCTCACAATCTAGAATTCCTATCAGTATGTCTTTGGAATGTGGGAGGAAACCGGAGTGCCCGGAGGAAACCCACGCAAACACGGAGAGAACATACAAACTCTTTTTCAGATGTTGTCCTGGGTGGGATTAGAACCCAGGACCCCAGCGCTGCAAGGCTGTAGTGCTAACCACTGCGCCACCGTGCTGCCCTATGTAGATAAAAAAGGGGGCTCTGGATTGCTTTGCAATAAAATTAGCAGGATTCAGGTGCCAAAAAAATCCAAGCCACAGATACCTGCAGCTAGGTATATATAAAATATGCAGCAGCAGACAGTAATGGACCCTCTTGATGTATGCAGTGAGATCTGTATACTCACATACAGTGCCTACATGCCTTGCACTGATGTGGATATGCGCACATAAACTCCTCTGCCAACCTAGCACTGCAATCAATATACTCCCTAATTAGCCATAAAAAAGGACTGCTGGTTTATCTGGATTTGTGGATTCTGTGATGGTAGACCCACACTAATAAAAGCACAAATCTGACCCTATCTCAGCAGCAGTTCTCCCTACGCTAGCTGAGTCCGGAACTAAATGCGGTGAGCATGGCGGCGTCAGGTCTCTTATAGACCTGATGATGCTGTGCGGCCAGCCAATCAATATAATACCACAACAAAGATGGCTTCGGTATTACAGTGCATGGCAGACAATCCCTGCATGTTCATTGGCTCTCTAAAGAGCACCAAAATTGTTTGGTTTGCTTCTTCAGAGGAAACTGTTAACATCTAGTGGCTTTTGTGTCCCTGTCCTGCAGCAGATTAGCTGGATTATGGTTAAATGACAACAAGTATATAATGACAAAATAAAATGTACATAAACATGTACAAACATAATTTATTAACAAAAGGAGCCCAAAATTAAAAACAAACAATATAAATATTTAAAAATGTATATAAAATATGCAAATTATGGATATGCGAATTATGCAAATGCTGCTTGCACTTCAGGAGATGCATATATAGAGGTATACACACATCACAAAATACTCATAGCAAAAATTTATGGATGTCCACCAAGGACATACACAGCCATATGCATATGCTGCCTGCAAGAGAGAAAAAGACATATGTTAAAAAATGTATGTATCCACATGTCTCAAGTTATGTCGATATCCCTCAGAGGCACTTGGACCCGTATGTTATAGTCTATGTTTTCATCCTCCACAGATTATGCAGGGGAAGGATGCGCATATGTATATAAGATAATATGCGAATTGCTATATCTCCACACTTCAAGTGCTGCATAAAGGTTTAGTAAAAGGCAAAATATTCTATGTCATGGTTGAGGCCACTAGGTGTAAGAGTGATCAAAGTAAAAATCCATGTGGAAGACGCCCCTGACATACGTGCCATAAAATTGCCACCCCTCCAATCCCTAACAATATTCTCCAGACTCAGGAACCTAGCTCCCTTAAAAGAACAGTGGTACTTAAAGGGACTCTGTCACCTGAATTTGGAGGGAACAATTTTCAGCCATAGAGGCGGGGTTTTCGGGTGTTTGTTTCACCCTATCCTTACCCGCTACCTGCATGCTGGCTGCAATATTGGATTGAAGTTCATTCTCTGTCCTCCGTAGTACATGCCTGCACAAGGCAATCTTGCCTTGCGCAGGCGTGTACTATGGAGGACAGAGAATGAACATCAATCCAATATTAATAATACCACCATACTGATTATTATAGGGGTTGAGGTTAAAGTCTATGTAACTTTAGACTTCTGAATCCTCATAGCACACACTGTGAAGATTCTCCAGTGTTGGCATTGGGAGTGGCCATCATGTGACCTCATGTATGGGATTTTCATGTATGTGGGATGGTCACATTCTGACTAATTATACTCGGCTTTGCTGATTTAACTTGTATTGAGCCGCCACGTCTCGTCAGCATGTGACCACATGTATGCAAATCTCATAACATGATCAGTGGCGTAACTACAGTAGGTGCAAGGGTTGCAATTGCACCTTGGACCTGGAGCCTAGGAGGCCTCTAAAGTCCCTTTGACCTACTATATATAAAAAGACCAATGCTATTAAAAACTTGCAATAATTGAGAGCCCCATTAGATATTTTGCTTTGGTCCCATTCTGTTCAAGTTACTCCACTGCATGTAATCACCAATTCCCAGCGCCGGCACCAGAGAGTCCTCACAGCACGCAAGTGCTGCAAGGATTCAGAAGTCCGCAGTCACATAGAGTCACTGGAGACTTTAACTTCAAGTTTGGACAACTATTTTAACCAAAACCCTTGCATTAGGACTGATATTACTGCCATAAATTGACCATACAGGGTGGACCATTTATATGGATACACCTAAATAAAATGGGAATGGTTGGTGATATCAGCTTCCTGTTTGCACATTAGTATATAGGAGGGGGAAAACTTTTCAAGATGGGTGGTGACCATGGCGGCCATTTTGAAGTCGACCATTTTGGATCCAACTTTATTTTTTTCAATGGGAACAGGTTCATGTGACTCATCAAACTTATTAAGAATTTCACAAGAAAACAATAGTGTGCTTGGTTTTAACATAACTTTATTCATCATGAGTTATTTACAAGTTTCTCTTTGTTCACAGCCATTGACATGTCGCAGAGGTTAACATGTGTGGGGCGGATAGAAATTGTGTGGATGTCTGGTGAATGCAGTACCTGGGTCATTTCAGCAGATTTCAATGCAAGACACCCTACGAGACCACCCATCTCCCATGCTACAGATAGCAAACTGCTTGCCAAATTTTGTGAAACAGGTTCAGTGTTGGACTTGCCAAAATGTGGACACAAGAAAACTGTCACTAATAAAGAAACATCAGTGTCTGTCCTAGCTTCATTCAGCAGGAGTCCATGGTGTAGCACTTGCCGCATGTCACTGGAGAGTGGCATCAGTCGAACATCCCTTTGGCAGATATTAGCTACTCACAAATGGCACCCTTACAAAATCAAGCTGCTGCAGCATCTCAATGAGGATGACCCAGATCGGAGCGCTGAATTAGCAAAATGGACAAAACAAAAATTGGAACAGGACCCTCAGTTTACACAGAACATTATGTTCAGTGATGAGGCAAACTTTTTTGTGAATGGTGAAGATAACAAACAAAACCACAGCTATTGGTCAATGCCACTGGATATCTGAAATTGCTACATGATGATGAGTTGCCCTCTTTACACACTGAAGATGTCACGTTCCCTGAGATTGCACCACCACATTATGGGTGTCAGGTCCGAGCATTCCTTCATGAACAGTTTCCTGGAAAGTGGATTGGTCATCTTGGGCCAGTTGAATTGCCACCAAGGTCTCCGTAATTCTGACCCCCTTAGACTTTTATCTTTGGGGTCATCTGAAGGCAATTGTCTATGCTGTGAAGATACGAGATGTGCAGCATCTGAAAGTGATACTGGAAGCCTGTGTTAGCATTTCTTCTGTGGTGTTGCTATCAGTGTGTCAAGAGTGGGAGAAGAGGGTTGCATTGACAATCCAACACAATGGGCAGCACTTTGAACACATTTTATAAGTTGTCATAAACTTGTAAATAACTCATGAAAGAATAAAGTTATGTTAAAACCAAGCACACCATTGTTTTTCTTGTGAAATTTTCAATAAGTTTGATGTGTCACATGACTTTCTTCCCATTGGAAAAAATAAAGTTGGATCCAAAATGGCTAACTTCAAAATAGCTGCCATGGTCACCACTCATCTTGAAAGTGTTTCCCCTCCCTTTTACTAATGTGCCACAAACAGGAAGTTGATATCACTAACCATTCCCATTTTATTTAAGTGTATCCATATAAATGGCCCACTCTGTATAATGGTAATATCAGATCTACCCCAGTGCTCTGCAGACCATATATGTGTATTTTGATCAGGTTCTCATCAGTGACGTCTCACTGATTGTTGTTGTTCCTTTTCCCCTTTCTTTTGCATTTGGCCAAGACCACCATGACCTCTGCTTCCATCCATAACTCATCCCTGCAAAATGTAACACACAAACATCTTCAATTCACTGATTTTCCATGACTCTCCTCACATTCTACCACTTCTACACAAACCACAACTTGTGATACCTTATAGTAATTCCCATGTGCCTCCTTTAATAATGCCTACAGTGACCTCTTATAATAATGACCCTGTACCTCGTTATAATAAAAATATACCCTGTGCTTTCTTATATTGATAATAATAATAATGACTCTTTGCTTCCCTCAAAAATGATAACAATCCCCCCATTGTGCCTCCTTATAATAAAGACCCTCAGTGCCTCTGTATTGTAATAATGCTCCTGAGCAAGGGCATAAATACAAATAACAGGTCCCATAGAAAAAGTCTTATCATATCACAGTCAAAGAAGAGCATAGAGCATATCTCCCGACATTTTAAGAAACATAGAAGGAAATGTATTGCAGCACTTAGACAGTTATGTAGCCCCTATTGAAGCCTCTAAGTGGTCTCACTCACTATGATACCCCGTTCATGGCTCCATTTCATAATGTATGATGATCACCACAGCTTCCAAAATAGTGCAATGTACCTCATAGAACTCCAGACATAATTTCCACTACAGCCATCCACAGAGTATGATGTCCACCACAACCACCCTACACAGTAATCTGGTCCCCCACAGCCACCCTACATAGCATGATAGATTACCCATACATTATGAAGATCCTCGATAGCCCCAATACTGTATTATGGTCCTCAAAAGCCCCCTATATAGTATGATCATCCACTTCATAGCCCCCATATAGTATGATGTTCCTCCCAACACCCCCCATATAGTAAGATGGTACAACCCACAGCTATTTATATATTAAGATGGCACACCTCACAGCTCCAATGTAGTATGATGGTACCCCCCAACAGCTCCCCAATGTAGTATAAGGGTTCATCTCATAGCCCTCTATATAGTATGATAGTCCAACTCACAATTCCCCATATGGTATGGTGGTCCACCCCACAGCCCCTTACATACAATGATGATCCATCTCACAGCACCCTGTATAATGTTATGGTCCCCCTCAACCCTCCAATCACTATACTCACCTGATCCAGGCACCTCATCCTCCGCAGCATCTGACTGCTCTTCTATCTATTCTCGCAGTGGATGCAGTGGTGAATTGCAGTGACGTCATTGCACGTCACTTGTCAATAATAATAATTTTTATTTTTATATAGCGCCAACATATTCCGCAGCGCTTTACAGCTTGCACACATTATCATCACTGTCCCCAATGGGGCTCACAATCTTAAATCCCTGTTGGTATGTCAAACACAGGGAAAACATACAAACTCCTTGCAGATGTTGTCCTTGGTACTGACCTCTGGCAGGTCTCAGCCAAAAAGGACACCCGTGGCCTGCTGGGGAAAGCAACGGAGTCAGCGACTTTGTGCTCCATCACAACTGTTTACAGTATTGGTGTCTTGAGGATGCAGATTCTGATAAAAATGTAGCAGACAAGGTGGCCCACATCCAAACAGGCCCTTCTGGCATTTGCCAGAATTTTCAGATAGCCCGTCTGGTCCTGGGCTGCATTGCCTTGTTTTCTGTGTTCAGGCTGGGGCTGCCTGTTTGCTACATTCCAACTCTACTTGCATTTTTTATTTTGCCATGGACTTCTGTACACCAGAAGAGTTCTGCTCTTCTTTCAAGTGGATGCAACTAAGAACTTTGCTGGACTGCATGTCAGTGAATAGGGTAATTACCCTCTTCATTACTTTAGTCTTCACCGTTGAGTTTTTAAACTTGCAACTGATTACATGTTTTTACACACATACTATGATGGCAGGATGGGCAAATTAGTCTGATCGTTATACTTCAGTTTTTAAAAATCACCAATTTGCAGCCTGGCTTGTCACTAACGTAAAGCTTGCTGTTCAGTGTACAGTGCACACATAGTTACCCCTGTGTTGTCATTGCTGTTCATTTGTATATATGAAAACACAATAAAGCACAGTAAAACCAAAAACACACTGTTGCAAAAAAAAATCACAGTGGACAGCAAGTGCTAGTAAAAAGATGGAAAAAAACAGGGTATTTGGTTGATACGTTTTTTGCAAAAAATGTATATTATGCCGCTCTACCAAACGTCAAGGTATACCCATATCAGAGCAGTCCTAACTAATGTATGTAATCCCTATCTGATGTATTTAAAACCTGGCCATATGTACAATACCTGTATGAGCAGGATTCAGAAAAGGAATGTCCATGTGGACACGCTGGACAGAACGGCTCCTGTGCGCACAGCTCAAAAAAAGAGGGGTGGAGGCCTCCCCAGTCTTGTGGACACAAGAAAACAATTATATGAAACCAGAACACATGAGCTGCGCGCACAGTGAACAAGCCCGTAGAGACATGTTCACACCACCAAGAGACTTGAAAACACAATAAAGCACAGTAAAACCAAAAACACACTGTTGCAAAAAAAATCACAGTGGACAGCAAGTGCTAGTAAAAAGATGGAAAAAAAACAGGGTATTTGGTTGATACGTTTTTTGCAAAAAATGTATATTAAGCCGCTCTACCAAACGTCAAGGTATACCCATATCAGAGCAGTCCTAACTAATGTATGTAATCCCTATCTGATGTATTTAAAACCTGGCCATATGTACAATACCTGTATGAGCAGGATTCAGAAAAGGAATGTCCATGTGGACACGCTGGACAGAACGGCTCCTGTGCGCACAGCTCAAAAAAAGAGGGGTGGAGGCCTCCCCAGTCTTGTGGACACAAGAAAACAATTATATGAAACCAGAACACATGAGCTGCGCGCACAGTGAACAAGCCCGTAGAGACATGTTCACACCACCAAGAGACTTGAAAACACAATAAAGCACGGTAAAACCAAAAACACACTGTTGCAAAAAAAATCACAGTGGACAGCAAGTGCTAGTAAAAAGATGGAAAAAAACAGGGTATTTGGTTGATACGTTTTTTGCAAAAAATGTATATTAAGCCGCTCTACCAAACGTCAAGGTATACCCATATCAGAGCAGTCCTAACTAATGTATGTAATCCCTATCTGATGTATTTAAAACCTGGCCATATGTACAATACCTGTATGAGCAGGATTCAGAAAAGGAATGTCCATGTGGACACGCTGGACAGAACGGCTCCTGTGCGCACAGCTCAAAAAAAGAGGGGTGGAGGCCTCCCCAGTCTTGTGGACACAAGAAAACAATTATATGAAACCAGAACACATGAGCTGCGCGCACAGTGAACAAGCCCGTAGAGACATGTTCACACCACCAAGAGACTTGAAAACACAATAAAGCACAGTAAAACCAAAAACACACTGTTGCAAAAAAAATCACAGTGGACAGCAAGTGCTAGTAAAAAGATGGAAAAAAACAGGGTATTTGGTTGATACGTTTTTTGCAAAAAATGTATATTAAGCCGCTCTACCAAACGTCAAGGTATACCCATATCAGAGCAGTCCTAACTAATGTATGTAATCCCTATCTGATGTATTTAAAACCTGGCCATATGTACAATACCTGTATGAGCAGGATTCAGAAAAGAAATGTCCATGTGGACACGCTGGACAGAACGGCTCCTGTGCGCACAGCTCAAAAAAAGAGGGGTGGAGGCCTCCCCAGTCTTGTGGACACAAGAAAACAATTATATGAAACCATAACACATGAGCTGCGCGCACAGTGAACAAGCCCGTAGAGACATGTTCACACCACCAAGAGACTTGAAAACACAATAAAGCACAGTAAAACCAAAAACACACTGTTGCAAAAAAAAATCACAGTGGACAGCAAGTGCTAGTAAAAAGATGGAAAAAAACAGGGTATTTGGTTGATACGTTTTTTGCAAAAAATGTATATTAAGCCGCTCTACCAAACGTCAAGGTATACCCATATCAGAGCAGTCCTAACTAATGTATGTAATCCCTATCTGATGTATTTAAAACCTGGCCATATGTACAATACCTGTATGAGCAGGATTCAGAAAAGGAATGTCCATGTGGACACGCTGGACAGAACGGCTCCTGTGCGCACAGCTCAAAAAAAGAGGGGTGGAGGCCTCCCCAGTCTTGTGGACACAAGAAAACAATTATATGAAACCAGAACACATGAGCTGCGCGCACAGTGAACAAGCCCGTAGAGACATGTTCACACCACCAAGAGACTTGAAAACACAATAAAGCACAGTAAAACCAAAAACACACTGTTGCAAAAAAAATCACAGTGGACAGCAAGTGCTAGTAAAAAGATGGAAAAAAACAGGGTATTTGGTTGATACGTTTTTTGCAAAAAATGTATATTAAGCCGCTCTACCAAACGTCAAGGTATAGCCCATATCAGAGCAGTCCTAACTAATGTATGTAATCCCTATCTGATGTATTTAAAACCTGGCCATATGTACAATACCTGTATGAGCAGGATTCAGAAAAGGAATGTCCATGTGGACACGCTGGACAGAACGGCTCCTGTGCGCACAGCTCAAAAAAAGAGGGGTGGAGGCCTCCCCAGTCTTGTGGACACAAGAAAACAATTATATGAAACCAGAACACATGAGCTGCGCGCACAGTGAACAAGCCCGTAGAGACATGTTCACACCACCAAGAGACTTGAAAACACAATAAAGCACAGTAAAACCAAAAACACACTGTTGCAAAAAAAATCACAGTGGACAGCAAGTGCTAGTAAAAAGATGGAAAAAAACAGGGTATTTGGTTGATACGTTTTTTGCAAAAAATGTATATTAAGCCGCTCTACCAAACGTCAAGGTATACCCATATCAGAGCAGTCCTAACTAATGTATGTAATCCCTATCTGATGTATTTAAAACCTGGCCATATGTACAATACCTGTATGAGCAGGATTCAGAAAAGGAATGTCCATGTGGACACGCTGGACAGAACGGCTCCTGTGCGCACAGCTCAAAAAAAGAGGGGTGGAGGCCTCCCCAGTCTTGTGGACACAAGAAAACAATTATATGAAACCAGAACACATGAGCTGCGCGCACAGTGAACAAGCCCGTAGAGACATGTTCACACCACCAAGAGACTTGAAAACACAATAAAGCACAGTAAAACCAAAAACACACTGTTGCAAAAAAAATCACAGTGGACAGCAAGTGCTAGTAAAAAGATGGAAAAAAACAGGGTATTTGGTTGATACGTTTTTTGCAAAAAATGTATATTAAGCCGCTCTACCAAACGTCAAGGTATAGCCCATATCAGAGCAGTCCTAACTAATGTATGTAATCCCTATCTGATGTATTTAAAACCTGGCCATATGTACAATACCTGTATGAGCAGGATTCAGAAAAGGAATGTCCATGTGGACACGCTGGACAGAACGGCTCCTGTGCGCACAGCTCAAAAAAAGAGGGGTGGAGGCCTCCCCAGTCTTGTGGACACAAGAAAACAATTATATGAAACCAGAACACATGAGCTGCGCGCACAGTGAACAAGCCCGTAGAGACATGTTCACACCACCAAGAGACTTGAAAACACAATAAAGCACAGTAAAACCAAAAACACACTGTTGCAAAAAAAATCACAGTGGACAGCAAGTGCTAGTAAAAAGATGGAAAAAAACAGGGTATTTGGTTGATACGTTTTTTGCAAAAAATGTATATTAAGCCGCTCTACCAAACGTCAAGGTATACCCATATCAGAGCAGTCCTAACTAATGTATGTAATCCCTATCTGATGTATTTAAAACCTGGCCATATGTACAATACCTGTATGAGCAGGATTCAGAAAAGAAATGTCCATGTGGACACGCTGGACAGAACGGCTCCTGTGCGCACAGCTCAAAAAAAGAGGGGTGGAGGCCTCCCCAGTCTTGTGGACACAAGAAAACAATTATATGAAACCATAACACATGAGCTGCGCGCACAGTGAACAAGCCCGTAGAGACATGTTCACACCACCAAGAGACTTGAAAACACAATAAAGCACAGTAAAACCAAAAACACACTGTTGCAAAAAAAAATCACAGTGGACAGCAAGTGCTAGTAAAAAGATGGAAAAAAACAGGGTATTTGGTTGATACGTTTTTTGCAAAAAATGTATATTAAGCCGCTCTACCAAACGTCAAGGTATACCCATATCAGAGCAGTCCTAACTAATGTATGTAATCCCTATCTGATGTATTTAAAACCTGGCCATATGTACAATACCTGTATGAGCAGGATTCAGAAAAGGAATGTCCATGTGGACACGCTGGACAGAACGGCTCCTGTGCGCACAGCTCAAAAAAAGAGGGGTGGAGGCCTCCCCAGTCTTGTGGACACAAGAAAACAATTATATGAAACCAGAACACATGAGCTGCGCGCACAGTGAACAAGCCCGTAGAGACATGTTCACACCACCAAGAGACTTGAAAACACAATAAAGCACAGTAAAACCAAAAACACACTGTTGCAAAAAAAATCACAGTGGACAGCAAGTGCTAGTAAAAAGATGGAAAAAAACAGGGTATTTGGTTGATACGTTTTTTGCAAAAAATGTATATTAAGCCGCTCTACCAAACGTCAAGGTATACCCATATCAGAGCAGTCCTAACTAATGTATGTAATCCCTATCTGATGTATTTAAAACCTGGCCATATGTACAATACCTGTATGAGCAGGATTCAGAAAAGGAATGTCCATGTGGACACGCTGGACAGAACGGCTCCTGTGCGCACAGCTCAAAAAAAGAGGGGTGGAGGCCTCCCCAGTCTTGTGGACACAAGAAAACAATTATATGAAACCAGAACACATGAGCTGCGCGCACAGTGAACAAGCCCGTAGAGACATGTTCACACCACCAAGAGACTTGAAAACACAATAAAGCACAGTAAAACCAAAAACACACTGTTGCAAAAAAAATCACAGTGGACAGCAAGTGCTAGTAAAAAGATGGAAAAAAACAGGGTATTTGGTTGATACGTTTTTTGCAAAAAATGTATATTAAGCCGCTCTACCAAACGTCAAGGTATACCCATATCAGAGCAGTCCTAACTAATGTATGTAATCCCTATCTGATGTATTTAAAACCTGGCCATATGTACAATACCTGTATGAGCAGGATTCAGAAAAGGAATGTCCATGTGGACACGCTGGACAGAACGGCTCCTGTGCGCACAGCTCAAAAAAAGAGGGGTGGAGGCCTCCCCAGTCTTGTGGACACAAGAAAACAATTATATGAAACCAGAACACATGAGCTGCGCGCACAGTGAACAAGCCCGTAGAGACATGTTCACACCACCAAGAGACTTGAAAACACAATAAAGCACAGTAAAACCAAAAACACACTGTTGCAAAAAAAATCACAGTGGACAGCAAGTGCTAGTAAAAAGATGGAAAAAAACAGGGTATTTGGTTGATACGTTTTTTGCAAAAAATGTATATTAAGCCGCTCTACCAAACGTCAAGGTATACCCATATCAGAGCAGTCCTAACTAATGTATGTAATCCCTATCTGATGTATTTAAAACCTGGCCATATGTACAATACCTGTATGAGCAGGATTCAGAAAAGAAATGTCCATGTGGACACGCTGGACAGAACGGCTCCTGTGCGCACAGCTCAAAAAAAGAGGGGTGGAGGCCTCCCCAGTCTTGTGGACACAAGAAAACAATTATATGAAACCATAACACATGAGCTGCGCGCACAGTGAACAAGCCCGTAGAGACATGTTCACACCACCAAGAGACTTGAAAACACAATAAAGCACAGTAAAACCAAAAACACACTGTTGCAAAAAAAAATCACAGTGGACAGCAAGTGCTAGTAAAAAGATGGAAAAAAACAGGGTATTTGGTTGATACGTTTTTTGCAAAAAATGTATATTAAGCCGCTCTACCAAACGTCAAGGTATACCCATATCAGAGCAGTCCTAACTAATGTATGTAATCCCTATCTGATGTATTTAAAACCTGGCCATATGTACAATACCTGTATGAGCAGGATTCAGAAAAGGAATGTCCATGTGGACACGCTGGACAGAACGGCTCCTGTGCGCACAGCTCAAAAAAAGAGGGGTGGAGGCCTCCCCAGTCTTGTGGACACAAGAAAACAATTATATGAAACCAGAACACATGAGCTGCGCGCACAGTGAACAAGCCCGTAGAGACATGTTCACACCACCAAGAGACTTGAAAACACAATAAAGCACAGTAAAACCAAAAACACACTGTTGCAAAAAAAATCACAGTGGACAGCAAGTGCTAGTAAAAAGATGGAAAAAAACAGGGTATTTGGTTGATACGTTTTTTGCAAAAAATGTATATTAAGCCGCTCTACCAAACGTCAAGGTATAGCCCATATCAGAGCAGTCCTAACTAATGTATGTAATCCCTATCTGATGTATTTAAAACCTGGCCATATGTACAATACCTGTATGAGCAGGATTCAGAAAAGGAATGTCCATGTGGACACGCTGGACAGAACGGCTCCTGTGCGCACAGCTCAAAAAAAGAGGGGTGGAGGCCTCCCCAGTCTTGTGGACACAAGAAAACAATTATATGAAACCAGAACACATGAGCTGCGCGCACAGTGAACAAGCCCGTAGAGACATGTTCACACCACCAAGAGACTTGAAAACACAATAAAGCACAGTAAAACCAAAAACACACTGTTGCAAAAAAAATCACAGTGGACAGCAAGTGCTAGTAAAAAGATGGAAAAAAACAGGGTATTTGGTTGATACGTTTTTTGCAAAAAATGTATATTAAGCCGCTCTACCAAACGTCAAGGTATACCCATATCAGAGCAGTCCTAACTAATGTATGTAATCCCTATCTGATGTATTTAAAACCTGGCCATATGTACAATACCTGTATGAGCAGGATTCAGAAAAGGAATGTCCATGTGGACACGCTGGACAGAACGGCTCCTGTGCGCACAGCTCAAAAAAAGAGGGGTGGAGGCCTCCCCAGTCTTGTGGACACAAGAAAACAATTATATGAAACCAGAACACATGAGCTGCGCGCACAGTGAACAAGCCCGTAGAGACATGTTCACACCACCAAGAGACTTGAAAACACAATAAAGCACAGTAAAACCAAAAACACACTGTTGCAAAAAAAATCACAGTGGACAGCAAGTGCTAGTAAAAAGATGGAAAAAAACAGGGTATTTGGTTGATACGTTTTTTGCAAAAAATGTATATTAAGCCGCTCTACCAAACGTCAAGGTATACCCATATCAGAGCAGTCCTAACTAATGTATGTAATCCCTATCTGATGTATTTAAAACCTGGCCATATGTACAATACCTGTATGAGCAGGATTCAGAAAAGGAATGTCCATGTGGACACGCTGGACAGAACGGCTCCTGTGCGCACAGCTCAAAAAAAGAGGGGTGGAGGCCTCCCCAGTCTTGTGGACACAAGAAAACAATTATATGAAACCAGAACACATGAGCTGCGCGCACAGTGAACAAGCCCGTAGAGACATGTTCACACCACCAAGAGACTTGAAAACACAATAAAGCACAGTAAAACCAAAAACACACTGTTGCAAAAAAAATCACAGTGGACAGCAAGTGCTAGTAAAAAGATGGAAAAAAACAGGGTATTTGGTTGATACGTTTTTTGCAAAAAATGTATATTAAGCCGCTCTACCAAACGTCAAGGTATACCCATATCAGAGCAGTCCTAACTAATGTATGTAATCCCTATCTGATGTATTTAAAACCTGGCCATATGTACAATACCTGTATGAGCAGGATTCAGAAAAGGAATGTCCATGTGGACACGCTGGACAGAACGGCTCCTGTGCGCACAGCTCAAAAAAAGAGGGGTGGAGGCCTCCCCAGTCTTGTGGACACAAGAAAACAATTATATGAAACCAGAACACATGAGCTGCGCGCACAGTGAACAAGCCCGTAGAGACATGTTCACACCACCAAGAGACTTGAAAACACAATAAAGCACAGTAAAACCAAAAACACACTGTTGCAAAAAAAATCACAGTGGACAGCAAGTGCTAGTAAAAAAATGGAAAAAAACAGGGTATTTGGTTGATACGTTTTTTGCAAAAAATGTATATTAAGCCACTCTACCAAACGTCAAGGTATACCCATATCAGAGCAGTCCTAACTAATGTATGTAATCCTTATCTGATGTATTTAAAACCTGGCCATATGTACAATACCTGTATGAGCAGGATTCAGAAAAGGAATGTCCATGTGGACACGCTGGACAGAACGGCTCCTGTGCGCACAGCTCAAAAAAAGAGGGGTGGAGGCCTCCCCAGTCTTGTGGACACAAGAAAACAATTATATGAAACCAGAACACATGAGCTGCGCGCACAGTGAACAAGCCCGTAGAGACATGTTCACACCACCAAGAGACTTGAAAACACAATAAAGCACAGTAAAACCAAAAACACACTGTTGCAAAAAAAATCACAGTGGACAGCAAGTGCTAGTAAAAAGATGGAAAAAAAACAGGGTATTTGGTTGATACGTTTTTTGCAAAAAATGTATATTAAGCCGCTCTACCAAACGTCAAGGTATACCCATATCAGAGCAGTCCTAACTAATGTATGTAATCCCTATCTGATGTATTTAAAACCTGGCCATATGTACAATACCTGTATGAGCAGGATTCAGAAAAGGAATGTCCATGTGGACACGCTGGACAGAACGGCTCCTGTGCGCACAGCTCAAAAAAAGAGGGGTGGAGGCCTCCCCAGTCTTGTGGACACAAGAAAACAATTATATGAAACCAGAACACATGAGCTGCGCGCACAGTGAACAAGCCCGTAGAGACATGTTCACACCACCAAGAGACTTGAAAACACAATAAAGCACAGTAAAACCAAAAACACACTGTTGCAAAAAAAATCACAGTGGACAGCAAGTGCTAGTAAAAAGATGGAAAAAACCAGGGTATTTGGTTGATACGTTTTTTGCAAAAAATGTATATTAAGCCGCTCTACCAAACGTCAAGGTATACCCATATCAGAGCAGTCCTAACTAATGTATGTAATCCCTATCTGATGTATTTAAAACCTGGCCATATGTACAATACCTGTATGAGCAGGATTCAGAAAAGGAATGTCCATGTGGACACGCTGGACAGAACGGCTCCTGTGCGCACAGCTCAAAAAAAGAGGGGTGGAGGCCTCCCCAGTCTTGTGGACACAAGAAAACAATTATATGAAACCAGAACACATGAGCTGCGCGCACAGTGAACAAGCCCGTAGAGACATGTTCACACCACCAAGAGACTTGAAAACACAATAAAGCACAGTAAAACCAAAAACACACTGTTGCAAAAAAAATCACAGTGGACAGCAAGTGCTAGTAAAAAAAGTATATATACCTATTGTGCTGTTAATGTATACATAGTTTTTTGCACTTTAGCACACTTGCTGTGGGCCCTGCGTGTTCCTGGAATGGACATACTAGCGCAAATGTATATACCGTATATTTCAGATTATAAGACGCACTTTTTTTTTTCCATAAAAATTCTGGGGGAAAATGGGGTGCGACTTTTAATTCGAGTATAACTTACTGGCTACAGTGGGGCGGGGTCCCATGGTCACTGCTTGAGGAGGCAAGAGAGGGGCAATTCTGCCAGCCGCAGGCTGGGAGGAGGGGGTGTTCACAGGTGTGACGCTGCTGGTGTCTGGTGGTGCCGACATTTTGTGAAAGCCCGAAGCCCACACACATCCTTTGCTCACATTGCGGTGGACTTTGGGAAAATGGCTTCTGGGGGTGGCACACGCGCAGATGTAGATCTCGGTGCCAAGGTCTCCATCTGCCATGTGCTGCCTCTGGTGGCCATTTTCCCGGAGTCCACTGCAATGTAAACCATGGATGTGTGGGGGCTCCTTGCCTTCACAAAATGTCAGAGCAGCATCACACCTCTGCTCCGAACACCCTATCTTTCCAGCCTTGGGTCCGCAGCATCGCCCCATTCCTGCCTCCGCCAGGAGCGACCCTGGAACCTCGCTTCCACTGCAGCCGCCACTCCTGGTAAGCAATAAGACACTCCTGGTAAACTAAAGTTTTTTTTCCTATTTTTCTCCTGAAAATTCGGTGCGTTTTATAAACCGCAAAATACAGTACCTATTTTTGGTTACTTTATGGTTACTTGAGAGGCTCTGCATATGAAGTTGGCAAATTATTCTAGCTAAATCTATGCTCCATGAGGCAAATAAAACCCAATTGCTCCTGAGCCTCGCCATGTGGCTAAGTAGTACTGGGTATTTCTACATTCAGCAGAAATTGTGGGACAAATTTTGGTGCAATTTTTACCCATGTAAAATCTAGTGCTAAAATTAAATTTTGGTGGTAAAAATGTAACTATCTTTTCTTCCCCGCCCAATGATATAAAATTCTGTGACACACCTGTGGACTCAATATGATCACTGCACCCGTAGATGAATTAATCGAGAGGTTTGGTTTGAAAAATGGTGTCTCTTTTAGGGACTTCTGCTGTTCTGGCCCCTCAGAGGCTCTACCAATGTGACATGGTACACTCAAACCAGTCTGGGAAAATCTTAACTCCTGTATAGAGCTTATTCCCATCTGAGCTTTGCTCTGTGAATCAAAAGCGTTTTCTGACCACATATAGGATATTTGTGTGTTTAGGAGAAATTGTGCAACAATTTTTGTGGTCAATGTTCTGTTAACCTTGTGAAAATGTAAAATGTCAAAAACATTTTTATGATCGCTGCTCAACATTATAAACTTCTATGAAAGTGCTCGCAACTAGAGTTGAGCGACCTTGACCTTTTTAGAGTCGAGCCGGGTTTTGCGAAACCCGACTATGTCCAAAGTCGGGTCGAGTGAAATCGGCCGATTATGACGTAAAGTCGGGATCGACCGAAACACGAAACCCAATGCAAGTCAATGGGGCAGCATAGTCGGCAGTGAGTGGGGGCCAGGAAAACACCTAGAGTGCCCATTTTAATGTCAAAACCATCCATTCTTCTTAATGAAGCTTGTCAAGCGTAATTTACCTTATAATAATTGGAAGGCATTTGAAATTGGGGGTCATTTGGCTAAAGTTGTGGGGGGTAGGGCTGGTTCAAGTAATTAGTGGGCCCAGGAAATCTGGACCACGTCACGGCAGTGGAGCAGGGAGAGGTAAGTATTTCAACTTTGCAAGTGCTGTGAACCTGAGCAAGCAGGGGGGGCCCACTCGTTGGCATTGGCACTGGCACAGGGCCCCTCAAAGTACAGCGGTGTGTTTGCACGGCGGGGGCGCCTCCCACCGGCAGCAACACTTTTGCGTACTATGAGAGGCCCTGTGCCAGTGACGTCGCCAACTAGTATTCCTCCCCCCACCTGATGAAGGAACCTGCACTTTCATCTGCACCTTCCTCTTTGTCCCCGTGTAAGGTGGTATGGTATGCGGGAAGAGCAACCTGACTTTCAGCAGGGTCACAATGTTGTTGTGTAGCGTGCACGGGGAATGTTGCGTTATGGGTCAATGTACCAGCAGACTCATCTATCACTGGCTGGGCAATGGGCACGATGAAGTGGAAACACAGATATAGGCCCAAAGAAGAAAGTGGGCTAAATGCAGTTCAAAATTGGTAACACAGGAATAACCAGGGGGCATTGCAGTGGAGGACAACTGGAATGAGAGGCTGACACAGAGAGTAGGGCCAAATCAGTAAGTAGTCGAAATGCAGTTCAAAATTGGCAACCGTAGTAAACAGGCGGCACAGCTTTGTTCAGTGGAGGAGAACAGCAAGGAGTGGCAGACACCGATAGTAGGCCCCAACCCAACTAGTAGGCCAAATGCAGTCTAACATTAACAACTACTTAACGAGAGGCTGAAAATGGTATTTCAGGACAGGAAACCAGGAGAACAGCAAGGAGTGGCAGACACCGATAGTAGGCCCCAAACCAACTAGTACGCCAAATGCAGTTGTTCCATTTAACCACAATTTAATGAGAGCCTGAAGATAGAAGCTCAGGAAAGGCAACCTGGGGAACACCTTGGAGTGTAACACACCATCTCTCTCCACCCCATACCCATTTTGTAGGCCTAATGCTGTGTACTTTTCTACAACTACTAAACGAGAGTCGGAAGACCGAAGCAATGGCAAGGAAACCTGGGGAACACCTTGGAGTGTAACACACCATCTCTCTCCACCCCATACCCAATTTGTAGGCCTAATGCAGCCTACTTTCCGACACCTACTAAACGAGAGCATGAAGATCGAAGCTCAGGAAAGGCAACCTGGGGAACACCTTGGAGTGTAACACACCATCTCTCTCCACCCCATACCCATTTTTTAGGCCTAATGCAGTGTACTTTTCTACAACTACTAAACGAGAGTCGGAAGACCGAAGCAATGGCAAGGAAACCTGGGGAACACCTTGGAGTGTAACACACCATCTCTCTCCACCCCATTCCCCATTTTTTAGGCCTAATGCAGCCTACTTTCCGACACCTACTAAACGAGAGCATGAAGATCGAAGCTCAGGAAAGGCAACCTGGGGAACACCTTGGAGTGTAACACACCATCTCTCTCCACCCCATACCCATTTTGTAGGCCTAATGCTGTGTACTTTTCTACAACTACTAAACGAGAGTCGGAAGACCGAAGCAATGGCAAGGAAACCTGGGGAACACCTTGGAGTGTAACACACCATCTCTCTCCACCCCATACCCAATTTGTAGGCCTAATGCAGCCTACTTTCCGACACCTACTAAACGAGAGCATGAAGATCGAAGCTCAGGAAAGGCAACCTGGGGAACACCTTGGAGTGTAACACACCATCTCTCTCCACCCCATACCCATTTTGTAGGCCTAATGCTGTGTACTTTTCTACAACTACTAAACGAGAGTCGGAAGACCGAAGCAATGGCAAGGAAACCTGGGGAACACCTTGGAGTGTAACACACCATCTCTCTCCACCCCATACCCAATTTGTAGGCCTAATGCAGCCTACTTTCCGACACCTACTAAACGAGAGCATGAAGATCGAAGCTCAGGAAAGGCAACCTGGTGAAAACCTTGGAGTGTAACACAACCTGTCTCTACACCCCATACACAATTAGTAGGCCTAATGCAGCGTAGTTTCCAACAGCTACTAAACGAGAGCCGGAAGATCGAAGCTCAGGAAAGGCAACCTGGGGAACACCTTGGAGGGTAACACAACCTCTCTCTACACCACGGAAGGGCTGATTCTTAGGAAGGAAGGCTGTTGTAAATAAGCATTGCGCGTCCGAGGGTGATTATATTCTTATTCGGTATCTACTCACCCTCGGACGCGCCATGCTTCTTGATTTGTAATTAATGTTTATTTGCAATGTGCTTTTGACTTACTCAATTATTTTTTTAATTATTGATTTTATTAAATTAATAGTTTAACATCTTATTGGAAATAATTTAAAGGAGACGCGACAGGACAACACTCGGTGGATGCCATATCTGTGTTAACAACTCCAAAAAACTTTCAGTTAACTTCTTGCAGGAGAAAGAAATTGTAGCTGTTGGACCTTTGTAGTACAGTTCCAGATATTTGTTGTGTGTTTGTTTTGATTGTTAAAATGTCTGCATTTGAGATCTCAACACGATCTTATTTTTTATAATCAAATTAATTTTTTAAATATTTTATTAGGTTGGTTCAAGGGGTACACGGGCCGCAGTAGACAGGTCAGTGGAGGCCTAGTGGAAGGAGGGACCGCAGATGCGCCACTGTTTCACCCATACACAATTAGTAGGCCTAATGCAGCGTAGTTTCCAACAGCTACTAAACGAGAGCCGGAAGATCGAAGCTCAGGAAAGGCAACCTGGGGAACACCTTGGAGTGTAACACAACCTCTCTCTACACCACGGAAGGGCTGATTCTTAGGAAGGAAGGCTGTTGTAAATAAGCATTGCGCGTCCGAGGGTGATTATATTCTTATTCGGTATCTACTCACCCTCGGACGCGCCATGCTTCTTGATTTGTAATTAATGTTTATTTGCAATGTGCTTTTGACTTACTCAATTATTTTTTTAATTATTGATTTTATTAAATTAATAGTTTAACATCTTATTGGAAATAATTTAAAGGAGACGCGACATGACAACACTCGGTGGATGCCATATCTGTGTTAACAACTCCAAAAAACTTTCAGTTAACTTCTTGCAGGAGAAAGAAATTGTAGCTGTTGGACCTTTGTAGTACAGTTCCAGATATTTGTTGTGTGTTTGTTTTGATTGTTAAAATGTCTGCATTTGAGATCTCAACACGATCTTATTTTTTATAATCAAATTAATTTTTTTTATATTTAATGATGTTGGTTCAAGGGGTACACGGGCAGCAATAGACAGGTCAGTGGAGGCCTAGTGGAAGGAGTGACGGCAGACAGGCATCAAAGGCCTAACATTGGGCTGGCTGTAGGCAAGTTAAAATTGGTTCCAGGGGAACACGGCCATCAGTGGCCTGGTCAGTGTAGTTGTAGTTGAAAGAACGGGACGCAGACAGGCTTCGAAGGCCTAACATAATAACATAGGGCTGGCTGTAGGCAAGTTAAAATTGGTTCCAAGGGAACACGGCCATCAGTGGCCTGGTCAGTGTAGTTGTAGTTGAAAGAACGGGACGCAGACAGGCTTCGAAGGCCTAACATAACAAACTTGGGCTGGCTGTAGGCACTTTTAAATTTGTTCCAGGGGTACATGGGCAGCAGTGTATGGTCAGTGGAAGTCTAGTGGAAGGAGTGACCGCAGACAGGCTTCCAAGGCCTAACATAACAAACTTGGGCTGGCTGTAGGCACTTTTAAATTGGTTCCAGGGGTACACGGGCAGCAGTGGTCTGGTCAGTGGAAGTCTAGTGGAAGGAGTGACCGCAGACAGGCTTCCAAGGCCTAACATAACAAACTTGGGCTGGCTGTAGGCACTTTTAAATTGGTTCCAGGGGTACACGGGCAGCAGTGGTCTGGTCAGTGGAAGTCTAGTGGAAGGAGTGACCGCAGACAGGCTTCCAAGGCCTAACATAACAAACTTGGGCTGGCTGTAGGCACTTTTAAATTGGTTCCAGGGGTACACGGGCAGCAGTGGTCTGGTCTGTGGAAGTCTAGTGGAAGGAGTGACCGCAGACAGGCTTCGAAGGCCTAACATAACAAACTTGGGCTGGCTGTAGGCACTTTTAAATTGGTTCCAGGGGTACACGGGCAGCAGTGGTCTGGTCAGTGGAAGTCTAGTGGAAGGAGTGACCGCAGACAGGCTTCCAAGGCCTAACATAACAAAATTGGGCTGGCTGTAGGCACTTTAAATTGGTTCCAGGGGTACATGGGCAGCAGTGTATGGTCAGTGGAAGTCTAGTGGAAGGAGTGACGGCAGACAGTCTTCGAAGGCCTAACATAACAAAATTGGGCTGACTGTAGGCACTTTTAAATTGGTTCCAGGGTAACATGGCCAGCAGTGGCCTGGTCAGTGTAGTAGTTGTAGAAAGAAGGGACCGCAGACAGGCTTCGAAGGCCTAACATAACAAAAATGTCAAAACAATGGTATTGTCAGTGCCAGGCATTGAAGGATGTCAGCGCCTAGACTACACATTGGTGAAGCTGTGAGAGATAATTTTGCTAGTGGTAGAGCACTGTTTGAGCTGGGGGGGGGAACTGTCTTGTGGCCGGCGGTACAGGCACAGGGCCCCTCATATTACAACGGTGTGTCTGACGTTGGGTGCGCTCCACCACCGCCAGAGACACTTTATTGTACTATGAGGGACCCAGTGGCAGTGCCGTCGACCAAAAGCGGCCACACCCACCTCTTCAGACAAACAGCACTCTCAAGGGTCCAAGCGCAAAGTGGCGATAGCACGGCCCCGTGTGGGGAGTTTGGCCATTTCGTGAGGTGGAAACATGTCGTATGCTGGACAATCAGGTGAAGAAAATTACGAGATTGGAAAAGTCATTCAGAATAGTCCACAGGCAAGACCTTTTCATAGGAAAGCTAGGTGTCAGCCGGGCAGGGTGGGGCAAAAGATTTTGAAATCCAGTTGTGGTTCATTTTAATGAAGGTTAGATCATCTACATTTTGGGTAGCCAGACAAGTCCTTTTTTCTGTTAGTATTGAACCTGCAGCACTGAATACTCTTTCTGATAGGACACTAGCTGCCGGGCAAGCAAGCTCCTGCAATGCATATTCTGCCAATTCTGGCCAGGTGTCTAATTTGGATGCCCAGTAATCAAATGGGAATGACGGTTGAGGGAGAACGTCGATAAGGGATGAAAAATAGTTTGTAACCATACTGGACAAATGTTGTCTCCTGTCACTTTGAATTGATGCTGCAGTACCTGTCCTGTCTGCGGTCATAGAAAAATCACTCCACAACCTGGTCAGAAAACCCCTCTGGCCAACGCCACTTCTGATTTCTGCCCCTCTAACACCTCTGGTATGCTGGCCCCTGGAGCTCGTGTGAGAACGATCACGGGCGCTGTGTGCAGGGAATGCCAGAAGCAAACGGTCAACAAGAGTTGATTGTTTTGTTGCTAATATTAGTTCCAAGTTCTCATGTGGCATAATATTTTGCAATTTGCCTTTATAGCGAGGATCAAGGAGGCAGGCCAACCAGTAATCGTCATCGTTCATCATTTTTGTAATGCGTGTGTCCCTTTTGAGGATACGCAAGGCATAATCCGCCATGTGGGCCAAAGTTCCCGTTGTCAAATCTGCGGTTGTGCTTGGTTGAGGGGCAGTTGCAGGCAAATCTACGTCACTTGTGTCCCTCAAAAAACCAGAACCCGGCCTTGCCACGCCACCAATTTCCCGTGCCCCCGGGAAAGCTTCCTCATTAAAAATATACTCATCCCCATCATCCTCCTCATCCTCCACCTCCTCTTCGCCCGGTACCTCGTCATGTACACTGCCCTGACCAGACAATCGCTGACTGTCATCAAGGCTTTCCTTTTCCTCTGGTGCAGACGCCTGATCCTTTATGTGCGTCAAACTTTGCATCAGCAGACGCATTAGGGGGATGCTCATGCTTATTATGGCGTTGTCTGCACTAACCAGCCGTGTGCATTCCTCAAAACACTGAAGGACTTGACACATGTCTTGAATCTTCGACCACTGCACACCTGACAACTCCATGTCTGCCATCCTACTGCCTGCCCGTGTATGTGTATCCTCCCACAAAAACATAACAGCCCGCCTCTGTTCGCACAGTCTCTGAAGCATGTGCAGTGTTGAGTTCCACCTTGTTGCAACGTCTATGATTAGGCGATGCTGGGGAAGGTTCAAAGAACGCTGATAGGTCTGCATACGGCTGGAGTGTACAGGCGAACGGCGGATATGTGCGCAAAGTCCACGCACTTTGAGGAGCAGGTCGGATAACCCCGGATAACTTTTCAGGAAGCACTGCACCACCAGGTTTAAGGTGTGAGCCAGGCAAGGAATGTGTTTCAGTTGGGAAAGGGAGATGGCAGCCATGAAATTCCTTCCGTTATCACTCACTACCTTGCCTGCCTCAAGATCTACAGTGCCCAGCCACGACTGCGTTTCTTGCTGCAAGAACTCGGACAGAACTTCCGCGGTGTGTCTATTGTCGCCCAAACACTTCATAGCCAATACAGCCTGCTGACGTATGCCAGTAGCTGCCCCATAATGGGAGACCTGGTGTGCAACAGTGGCAGGTGCGGATGGAGTGTTTGTGCGACTGCGGTCTGTGGACGAGCTCTTGCTTCTGCAGGAGGACGAGGAGGAGGAGGAGGAGGAGGGGGTGCGAACGGCTACAGACAACTGTTTACTAGACCGTGGGCTAGGCAGAACTGTCCCAAACTTGCTGTCCCCTGTGGACCCTGAATCCACCACATTTACCCAGTGTGCCGTGATGGACACGTAACGTCCCTGGCCATGCCTACTGGTCCATGCATCTGTTGTCAGGTGCACCTTTGTGCTCACAGATTGCCTGAGTGCATGGACGATGCGCTCTTTAACATGCTGGTGGAGGGCTGGGATGGCTTTTCTGGAAAAAAAGTGTCGACTGGGTAGCTCGTAGCGTGGTACAGCGTAGTCCATCAGGTCTTTGAAAGCTTCGCTTTCAACTAACCGGTAGGGCATCATCTCTAACGAGATTAGTCTAGCTATGTGGGCGTTCAAACCCTGTGTACGCGGATGCGAGGCTAAGTATTTCCTTTTTCTAACCATAGTCTCATGTAGGGTGAGCTGGACTGGAGAGATGGAGATCGTGGAACTAGCGGGGGTGCCGGTGGACATGGCAGACTGAGAGACGGTGGGAGATGGTATTGTTGCCGCCGGTGCCCTAGATGCAGTGTTTCCTACTACGAAACTGGTGATTCCCTGACCCTGACTGCTTTGGCCTGGCAAAGATACCTGCACAGATACAGCAGGTGGTGCGCTAAATGGTGGTCCTACACTGCCGGAAGGGATGTTGCGTTGATGACTAGCTTCATTGGCCGAGGGTGCAACAACCTTAAGGGACGTTTGGTAGTTAGTCCAAGCTTTCAAATGCATGGTGGTTAAATGTCTATGCATGCAACTAGTATTGAGACTTTTCAGATTCTGACCTCTGCTTAAGGAAGTAGAACATTTTTGACAGATGACTTTGCGCTGATCAATTGGATGTTGTTTAAAAAAATGCCAGACTGCACTCTTTCTAGCATCGGATACCTTTTCAGGCATTGCAGACTGAGCTTTAACCGGATGGCCACGCTGTCCTCCACCAGGTTTTGGCTTTGCCACGCGTTTTGGGCAAGATACGGGCCCGGCAGATGGAACCTGTGGCGATGTTGATGCCTGCTGCGGCCCCTCCTCCTCCTCTGCTTCAGAACTGCTGCCGCCTGCACCCTGTTCCCCCAATGGCTGCCAATCGGGGTCAAGAACTGGGTCATCTAATAACTCTTCTTGTACCTCCTGCGCAACTTCGTCTGTGTCACCGTGTCGTTCGGTGGTATAGCGTTCGTGATGGGGCAACATAGTCTCATCAGGGTCTGATTCTTGATCAGCACCCTGCGAGGGCAATGTTGTGGTCTGAGTCAAAGGACCAGCATAGTAGTCTGGCTGTGGCTGTGCGTCAGTGCACTCCATGTCAGATTCAATTTGTAATGGGCATGGACTGTTAACTGCTTCACTTTCTAAGCCAGGGACGGTATGTGTAAAGAGCTCCATGGAGTAACCCGTTGTGTCGCCTGCTGCATTCTTCTCTGTTGTTGTTTTTGCTGAAGAGGACAAGGAAGTGACTTGTCCCTGACCGTGAACATCCACTAACGACGCGCTGCTTTTACTTTTACCAGTTTCACGAGAGGAGGCAAAAGAGCTAGAGGCTGAGTCAGCAAGATAAGCCAAAACTTGCTCTTGCTGCTCCGGCTTTAAAAGCGGTTTTCCTAATCCCAGAAAAGGGAGCGTTCGAGGCCTTGTGTAGCCGGACGACGAACCTGGCTCCACAGCTCCAGACTTAGGTGCAATATTTTTTTCCCCACGACCACCTGATGCTCCACCACTACCACTACCCTCATTACCAGCTGACAATGAACGCCCCCGGCCACGACCTCTTCCACTAGACTTCCTCATTGTTTTAAAAACGTAACCAAACTAACGTTATTTGTTGCAGTCACACAACTTACACGGTGAGCTATAACTTCAGTATGATTTAGCTACCCCTTTACAGGTTGGTGAGACCACAGCGAAAATCAGGCCCAATGTTACACACTCTTTTTTTGGTGGCTGCAAATTAGAGAGATGCCCCACACGCAGGACTGTCACTGAAGCACAAATGTTAATATTAATGTCACACTATTATTTTTTTTTTATTTTTATTTTTTTCAGGAACACTTTAGAAACCCCCCAAAAAAAAAAAAATAGATTTTTGCAGGGAGAATTTAGAAAACAAATGTAACAAACTATATGCTTTCTATGGGCCACTGAGTGAGAGATGACGCACACAGGAATCAGGAGTGGCACACAAGCCCAGAGGCCAATATTTTTCTACCAATGATTGATGGAGTTATTTTCTCTGGTAGATTTCGGAACCCAAATCAAGGAAAAAAAATATAGGCTTTCTATGGACCACAATTGGAGAGAGAGAGAGAGAGAGAGATGGCACACCCAGGAGTCAAGACTGGCACACAAGCAGAAAGGCCAATATTAATCTCCCACTGTTTTTATTGGTTGTTTTTTTTTTTTTTTTTTCAGGGACACTTTAGAAAAAAAAATAATAAAAAAAATATGATTTTATCAGGAAGAATTTAGAAACCAAATAAAATAAAATTATTTTTTCAGGGAGAATTTATAAAACAAATAAAAACAAAAATAGGCGTTCTATGGCCCACTGACTGAGAGATGACGCACACAGGAGTCAGGAGTGGCACACAAGTCCAGAGGCCAATATTTTTCTACCAATGATTGATGTAGTTATTTTCTCTGGTAGATTTTGGAACCCAAATCAAGGAAAAAAAATATAGGCTTTCTATGGACCACAATTGGAGAGAGAGAGAGAGAGAGAGAGAGAGGGCACACCCAGGAGTCAAGACTGGCACACAAGCAGAAAGGCCAATATTAATCTCCTACTGTTTTTTTTGTTTGTTTTTTTTTTTTTTTTTTCAGGGAGACTTTAGAAAAAAAAATAATAAAAAAAATATGATTTTATCAGGAAGAATTTAGAAACCAAATAAAATAAAATGATTTTTTCAGGGAGAATTTATAAAAAAAATAATAACAAAAATAGGCGTTCTATGGCCCACTGACTGAGAGATGACGCACACAGGAGTCAGGAGTGGCACACAAGCCCAGAGGCCAATATTTTTCTACCAATGATTGATGTAGTTATTTTCTCTGGTAGATTTTGGAACCCAAATCAAGGAAAAAAAATATAGGCTTTCTATGGACCACAATTGGAGAGAGAGAGAGAGAGAGAGAGAGATGGCACACCCAGGAGTCAAGACTGGCACACAAGCAGAAAGGCCAATATTAATCTCCCACTGTTTTTTTTGGTTGTTTTTTTTTTTTTTTTTCAGGGAGACTTTAGAAAAAAAAATAATAAAAAAAATATGATTTTATCAGGAAGAATTTAGAAACCAAATAAAATAAAATGATTTTTTCAGGGAGAATTTATAAAACAAATAAAACCAAAAATAGGCGTTCTATGGCCCACTGACTGAGAGATGACGCACCCAGGAGTCAAGACTGGCACACAAGCAGAAAGGCCAATATTAATCTCCCACTGTTTTTTTTTTTGTTTGTTTTTTTTTCAGGGAGACTTTAGAAAAAAAAATAATAAAAAAAATATGATTTTATCAGGAAGAATTTAGAAACCAAATAAAATAAAATGATTTTTTCAGGGAGAATTTAGAAAACAAATAAAACCAAAAATAGGCGTTCTATGGCCCACTGACTGAGAGAGAGAGAGAGATGGAACGCTTAGTACTGGCACACAAGCCCAAAGGGCAATATTAATCTCCCTTTTTTTTTCCAGGGAGAATTTCTAAAACCCAAAAAAAAAAAAAAATAGGCTTTCTATGGCCCACTATTTGTGAGAGAGATGGGACGCTCAGGACTGGCACAGATGGCACGCTCAGGACTGGCACAGAAGCCCAGAGGCCAATATTAATCTCCCTTTTTTTCTGGGAGAATTTATAAAACCAAAAAAATATTTAAATAGGCTTTCTATGGCCCACTATTTGTGAGAGAGATGGCACGCTCAGGACTGGCACAGATGGCACGCTCACAACTGGCACACAAGCCCAGAGGCCAATATTAATCTCCCTTTTTTCAGGGAAAATTTATAAAACCAAAAAAAAAATTAAATAGGCTTTCTATGGCCCACTATTTGTGAGAGAGATGGCACGCTCAGGACTGGCACAGATGGCACGCTCACAACTGGCACACAAGCCCAGAGGCCAATATTAATCTCCCTTTTTTCAGGGAAAATTTATAAAACAAAAAAAAAAATTAAATAGGCTTTCTATGGCCCACTATTTGTGAGAGAGATGGCACACTCAGGACTGGCACAGATGGCACGCTCACAACTGGCACACAAGCCCAGAGGCCAATATTAATCTCCCTTTTTTTCAGGGAGAATTTATAAAACCAAAAAAAAAATTAAATAGGCTTTCTATGGCCCACTATTTGTGAGAGAGATGGCACGCTCAGGGCTGGCACAGATGGCACGCTCAGGACTGGCACACAAGCCCAGAGGCCAATATTAATCTCCCTTTTTTTCAGGGAGAATTTATAAAACCCAAAAAAAAATAAAATAGGCTTTCTATGGCCCACTATTTGTGAGAGAGATGGCACACTCAGGACTGGCACACAAGCCCAAAGGCCAATATTAATCTCCCACTGTATTTTTATCAGGGAGAATTTATACACCCCACAAAAAAAAATACAGAAAAATGAAAAGGCTTTCTATGGCCCACTATGTGAGAGAGATGGCACACACAGGGATGGCACTCTAGCAGAAATGCCAAATTGCCAATCTTAATCTCCCACCAAAAAAAAAAAAAAAAAAAAAACAGGGAATGTCCTACAATTACTATCTCCCTGCCTGCAGTAATCTCAGCCAGGTATGGCAGGCAGCTACTATCTCCCTGCCTGCAGTAATCTCAGCCAGGTATGGCAGGCAGCAATAAGGAGTGGACTGATGCACAAATGAAATAAAAAGTGTGGACAAACAAAAAAGATAGCTGTGCAGAAAGGAAGGAACAAGAGGATTTGTGCTTTGAAAAAAGCAGTTGGTTTGCACAGCGGCGTACACACAGCAATGCAGCTATCAGGGAGCCTTCTAGGGCAGCCCAATGAGCTACAGCGCTGAGGGGAAAAAAAAAAAAAAACAAACTTCCACTGTCCCTGCACACCGAGGGTGGTGTTGGACAGTGCAAATCGCTGCAGCACAAGCGGTTTTGTGGTTAATGGACCCTGCCTAACGCTATCCCTGCTTCTGACAAAGCGGCAGCAACCTCTCCCTAAGCTCAGATCAGCAGCAGTAAGATGGCGGTCGGCGGGAACGCCTCTTTATAGCCCCTGTGACGTCGCAGACAGCAAGCCAATCACTGCAATGCCCTTCTCTAAGATGGTGGGGACCAGGACCTATGTCATCACGCTGCCCACACTCTGCGTTTACCTTCATTGGCTGAGAAATGGCGCTTTTCGCGTCATTGAAACGCGACTTTGGCGCGAAAGTCGCGTACCGCATGGCCGACCCCGCACAGGGGTCGGATCGGGTTTCATGAAACCCCGACTTAGCCAAAAGTCGGCGACTTTTGAAAATGTTCGACCCGTTTCGCTCAACCCTACTCGCAACACATCTAGAGAAGTTCCTTGAGGGGTCTAGTTTCTAAAATGGGGTCACTTTTAGGGAGTTTCCACTCTTTAGGCACATCAGGGGCTCTCCAAATGCAACAATGCATCTGCTAATGTTTCCAGCAAAATTTGCATTTAAAAAATTAAATGGCTCTCCTTCCCTTCCGAAACCTTCAGTAGTGCCCAAACAGTAGCTTTCCTCCACATATTGGGTATCTACGTACTCAGGAGAAATTGTACAGCAAACTCTATGATGCATTTTCTCATGTTACCCTTGTGAAAATAAAAAAATGAGGCTAAAAACATTTTTCTTGAAAAAAATAGATTTTTTATTTTTACAGCTTAACGTTATAAACCTTTGTGAATCACTTGCGGCTTAAAGTACTCACCACACATTAAGATAAGTTCACTAATGGATCTAGTTTCCAAAATGGTATCACTTGTGGCCAGTTTCCACTGTTTAAGCACATCAGGGGCTCTCCAAACATGATATGGTATCTGTTAATTATTCCAGCAAATTTTATCTTACAAAAATCAAATGGCACTCTGCCGTGTGCCCAAACAGTGGTTTTCCCCCACATATGGGGTATCAGCATACTCAGGAGAAATTGCACAACAAATTTTGGAGTCCACTCTTTTGGTCTATATCAATTTTTTTGTGAAAAGGTTAAATGTTATTTTTTTCTTTCCATATTCTATTTATTCTTGTGAAGCACCTGAAGGGTTTATAAAATTGTCTGTCATATAGGCCCTTCAGTCACTATAAATATTTACACTTCACCAAAATCAGTCTCTACACCCCCCTTTTCAGGATTTCATAAGCACAGCTTTGCCACATTAAATACAAAAGCAGTTTTGTGCTGCAACCAGTGTGTCCCAATAAGCCACGTATACACCAGTGACACACTATTGGCAGTGGTCAATAGCTTGAGTACTACTGTATGAATGATCAAACTCACTTCGCGTCACAGCCAGCCATGCACAATGGTGTCTCTGGGTTATAACAAGCACTGCTTTCTATAGGATAAAATAAAGGGGCTTGCTGATGCACGGGTGCATCTTATAGAGTCTAATGCAGCTGCAGATGATTTACTCTTTTCAACCCCTTCTATATGTAATCCCATCCTTCAGCACATCACTCCACTCAGCAGCATGTTCATACAGCCCAGTCCTGCAGCACATCATTCCTTTCTACCCTTTATACACAGCTCTATCCTGCTAAACATCATTCCCCTCAGCCCTTCTATTTACAGTGTGCACAATTATTATGCAAGCGAGTACATTTACCATAACATATTTATGCAAATTTCCCCACTCCAAGCTGTATAAGATTGAACGTTTATTGGTTGAAGCATAACAGGTGATGTGTATTTGTATAATGACAGAGGGTGAGGCCTAAAGATATCTACACCCCTCATCAAGGTGTGTAGAATTATTAGGCAGCTTTGGCCAAAATAGGCCAAAAAAGAGATTTAACTGACTTTGAAAAATTTTACAAATTAACGTAATTTAGAGGGATGCAGCACTCTTGAAATTGCTAACATTTCAGGGAGTAAACACAGAACCATAAAAAATTTAGTTGCACATAACAGGATTGTAAAAACTGTTTCGAGAAAAAAAAATTCACATTAGCTGCCAAGTATTTGAAGAATCAAACGTGAACGAACCCAGAATTCATTAACTTAGTGCTGTCATATTTCACAATTGCAATCTCTCAGAAGTGCCCAAAAGTAAAAAAGTGTTTAGTGCTTGGAGACTTGACCAAGGTAAGGAAGACTGAAACCCGACCAAGACACAAGTTGAAATGGAAAGACTGGGTCAAACAATGAGATGACTGACTCTTTACTAACCAGATTTATGGTCCCGCGGCTAGAACAAATAATAGGCAAAGACCTCCACTTCAACTCAGGTGCCAGCAAGGTGTAGGTGGAGTACTGCTATAGATTGATATTATTTAGATGAGTCAGTTGGATAATTTCTGGTATACGATAGACTCTCAAACCTAATGTTAGTTTTTATAAGACACTTTTTACATGCATTGGTATGGAAAGAAGTCTTCATCTTTCATGAAAGCAATTAATTTTATGCAGCACAGTGCTCCATTGCATGCATCGATTTAATCCACTGCTTGGCTAACCAATAATGACGTTAAATAATACTGAAACTGATCTGTTTAAAGGGTACAGCATTGAAGCTGTATGTAAGATTACGCAAGATCAGAAGGAAAGCTAATTTTTGTTGAGGGCCAATATTCTTAAATTAAGTAAATTAAACAGAAGTTAAAAAGTAAAACGTGTTTAGAAGAAATAGGAACCATTGTGCATGTTAAATGGGAATAACTAGTTTGCAATCTACCATTAGTTTTTATCATAGCATCACATAATGGTTCACATTTTTTTTCCATTTTTTTTTCATAGGTTACTAGATATGTGAAAATTTATTTGCATGGAATTGAACTCTACTTGTTATAAAAATCAGCATTTTTGGCGTATATGCATTTTTTGCAATTCACTCATGAAGTCAGCAAAATGGTGGCCGCTGTGGCTGCCATCTTGCTGAATAGTAGAGAGCCAGCCAAAGGTTAAAAAGAAAAAAATCCATTCTCAATCTATTGTTTACTTCTCCTGCAGCCTCCACTGCTCACTGCCTGCTGTCCTGTCCTGTCCTCCATGCCTCCCTCATGTGGCATCTCTGACTTTCTGTTTATTCTAGCAAGGACTTCAAGCTGCGAGCAGACCCCATCGCTCACTGCACATGCTTCTGTGCATATTCATTGTCAGAAGTCATGGCCTAGTGCTAACACCAGGTCATAGATGTGATGGAGCTGTAGAGGAGGCCAGAGAGGTGAGGGGGTGAGGTATGTTTATTTATTTTAAACCAGCTGTTTGATCCTCCATGCCTACTTCATGTCACCTCTCTAACACAGGGTTCGCTCTAAACATGGACTTTCAGCTGCCGGCAGGTCCTAGAGTTCATGGCACATGTTGCCAGGACCTACTTGTGAGAGACGAGTATGAGGTTTTTTTTTTTTTTACATCTTACATTTATTATGCTTTGAGGTTTGGAGAGACCACTGAGCATAATTAGGGATGTTACATTTGAGAAGAATAACTTCTCTGTGAATTGAATGTCCCAATAAAATCCACACATATACGTAAATTAAAATTTACCCAGTTTGCTCATCTCTAAAGGTTTCACCATACTCATGCTTTTCTGCACACATTAGGGAGGATTAGTCGTAAGTCAGTGCCCTAGATGTGCCACCATACTTAGAACTGTCCACAATTAGGACAATACTGGATAAGAATTGAAGATTGAATTAAAAAAAATGTTTAAAAAGAATTTACAAAAGTGACAATATACTTTAAGAGAAGTAGAAGGTTTAAGTCTTAAGGGAAGTAATAAGATTTTAATGATGCATATTTTGTATCAAAATCTGTTTATGAGCAAAATTTGATAAATTGTAATGATGCAGTGAGTAATGTTGGATTTGGTACTTTTCAGCAGATTTTTAACTCCAAAGAAACATCATCTCAGAAAAGTACCTGTAATGATGATTATTTCCATACCTTCATTTTATGAGTATAATGCACATGGACGTATAAAATGAAGGTATGAAAGTAATCATTTTTTCATATACTTTACTATGATGATGTTACTTTGGGGTCTAAAAACCTGCTGACAGGTTACCTTTAGGAGAAAGGCTTGTTATCTCTCCTCAAATGGTGATGTGGTGTCGGTCTTTTAGGGGAAATAAGTGTTGGATGAGGGAGTAATATGTATGTTATAGGATTTACAAATGTATTTCAAATAGCGAAGTGTGGTACGGATGTTTTACAAAGTGTAATTGAAAATAAAGAAAACATTTATTAACATTTTTTTTAAAAAACTACTATAAACTTTTTTCACATTTTTAAGGAACAAAGGCACTTCAAGACAGTTCATTCTACACTGTGAAAGTAAGTTTTATCAAGGTGAAAAGCAATGTTCAATCCATCAATTTTTGATATGACTTCATGATGGAGATTGCATTTCTCCCCTGGATATCATACCAAGAAATATATCATTTCTTTGATTAATCTGAATTCCATGAAGTAGTAATACCTTGCTATTATAGGTGAGGTTCCCGTAGAGAGTGGAAATAGATCTGTGATAAGATGAAGATGTGCACTGCTGACTTATGGTGCTGTCCAGTATAAGAACTTCAGTGAATTAGACTACAATAAGTTCACTTGTGTATTCTGAAAATTTATACACTGATCAGATGAAAAATTAACATCACTGACAAGTGAAGTGAATAATGCTTATGTTATAATGGTACTTGTCAAGGGGTGGAATATAATAGGAAGCCAGTGAACCGTCAGCTTTTAAAGTTAACAAGTGCCAAATTGTGATGGCAAGATGACTGTGCCGAGGCATTTACTAAAATAGCTGATCTTATTCAATGTACTTTATATGGTTGTACTGGCTAGGACGTGCCAAAAGTAGTTCCTGGACAATCAAGACTCAGTGATGAGCATGGAAAGCAAAGACCAGTCAATCTGGTCCAATCCTATAAATTTTTGAAAAAGTTTATCCTGTCTATGACCAATATCCTGGTTCATCATGGTTTGCCGCATGCTGACTGAGGAGTTGAAAACTGGTTAGAGAGTCCCTGCTTGCCGCTGCTCAATGTTTTATGTCAACAGTATTCATTAGTGACAATGTCTTCTTTCAGCCAGTTAATATACCCTTTTAAACTGCAAAAAAATAGTCAGTAATGGTTTGTGGAACATTACAAATATCTGTAGGTGTTGATGTAACCTTCATATTCCCCAAGTCGCATCATTTTTGGTGCGAACTGTAACAATGTTTCAATCTTATTACATCTCAATGCCCATACAGATGCTTCTCAGAAAATTAGAAAATCATCAAAAAGTTAATTTATTTCAGTTCTTCAACACAAAAAGTGAAACTTATATATTATATAGAGTCATTACAAACAGAGTGATCTATTTCAAGCTTTTATTTGTTAATGTTGATGATTATGGCTTACAGTCAATGAAAATCCAAAAGTCATTATCTCAGTAAAGTAGAATAATTTACAAAAATCACATGCAAAGGCTTCCTAAGCATTTAAAAAGGTCCCTTAGCCTGTTTCTGTAGGCTCCACAATCATGGGGAAGACTGCTGACTTGACAGATGTCCAGAAGGCAGTCATTGACACACTCCGCAAGGAGGGTACACCACAAAAGGTCATTGCTAAAGAAGCTGGCTGTTTACAGTGCTGTATCGAGCATATTAATGTAAAGTTGAGTGGAAGGAAAAAGGTGCTCAAGCAACGGGGATAACAGCAACCTTGTAAGGATTGTTAAGAAAAGGCCATTCAAAAATTTGAGGGAGGTTCACAGGGCGTTGACTGCTGCTGGAGTCATTGCTTCAAGAGCCACCACACACACAGACATATCCAGGACATGGGCTACAAGTGTCACATTCCTTGTATTAAGCAACTCATGAGCAGTAGACAATGTCAGGTGCGTTTTACCTGGACCAAGGAGAAAAAGAACTGGACTGTTGTACAGTGGTTCAAGGTTTTCAGATGAAAGTAAATTTTGCATTTCTTTTGAAAATCAAGGTCCCAGAGTCTGGAAGAAGAGTGGAGAGGCACACAATCCAAACTGCTTGAGGTCTAGTCTGAAGTATCCACAATCAGTGATGATTTGGCTAGCCGTGTCATCTGCTGGTGTAGTGTAACACCCCAGGTAACCAGTTGTTACATTGATGTTGCCTTCCTTTCAGGGAAAGTGATACTTGGAGGCAAGGGGGATTCCGTTTACCAGGTAACGCACCTACATGCAACACATTCTGAATCCAGGCCAGAAGGGGGAGATCTGAACCCGGATTCAGGGGAGCTTCCCCAGCTTTAAATATTCTGGTCTGGAGGAGGAGTTAGATCAGTCTGGAGAGACAGTGGAAGAGTGAGGACGGAAGAGCATAGGGGCCGTGCATGCACGAGAAACTGGTGTAGTCCCCGGAAAGAAAGAGAGTTGGACAGAGATTGCCAGAGAGGAGCTTGTCGATGAACATCAGCTAGGCAGAGCTGGTAAGAGAGGTGTGCAGCTGAACAGAAGTGGGAGTCTGCAGCTCCTGGCAGAAAGTGGAAGTGAGCAGTGAAAAGGACTAGTGGGGCCGTGCAGCAGATGTGTGAGCTGCAGCTCCAGGAAAGGATGATAACCTGAAAGGTTAGAATGTTAGTGAGCATCAGAGGCATACGGACCTCACCTGGGAGAGGGATTAACATTGCCTCCAAGCTGGCCAGACCACATCACCACCTGTTGCTGGTACCCTGGACTGCGGCTGCTTACAACTAGTAAACCAGGTAAAGACTTTAAAACTCTGTGTCCTCCATTTATTTGCCGGCATATACCATCCCTGCCAAGCACATCAGGAGCCCTGGGGACCCTGCTTCACCTGTGAGAAGCATCACCATCTTTGGTGCAGTAACATCACCCCAGAGGACCCCTTTAGCAGCGTCGGTCCCTCTGACTGAGAACCACAGGTGGTGTCACGAACACAAACTTTATTACAATTCCCTTAAAAAGACCTTTCCTCTTTTACTTGAGTGACCAGGGCCACAGACCGGGTCGCAGCCACCGTGAAATCCCCTTTAAGGACCGGGTCCAGTATCGAATACCCCACGGCCCTGGCGGGCGACTCAATAGGTACACTGTGTTTTATCAAGACCAAAATCAGCCCAGCTGTCTACCAGGAAATTTTAGAGCACTTCATGGTTCCCTCTGCCGACAAGCTTTTTGGAGATGGAAATTTCATACTCCAGCAGGACTTGGCACCTGTCCACACTGCCAAAAGTACCAATACCTGGTTTAAAAACAACATTATCAATGTGCTTGATTGGCCAGAAAACTTGCCTGCCCTATACCCCATAGAAAATCTATTGTCAAGAGGAAGATGAGAAACTCCAGACTCAACAAAGTAGATGAGCTGAAGGCTGCTATCAAAGCAACCTGAGCTTCCATAAAACCTCAGCAGTGCCACAGGCTAATCACCTCCATGCCACGCTGCACTGATGCAAAAACAGCCTCGACCAAGTATTGAGTGCATTTACTGAACAAACATTTCTGTAGGCCAACATTTTGGATTTTAACATCATTTTTCAAGCTAATGTTATAAAGTTTTCTAATTTGCTGAGATAATGACTTTGGGGTTTTCATTGGCTGTAAGCCATAATCATCAACATTAATAGAAATAAACACTTGAAATTGATCACTCTGTTTGTAATGACTATATATAATGTGAGTTTCACTTTTTTATTGAAGAACTAAAAAAATATATATCTTGTTGATGATATTCTAATTTTGTGAGAAGCACCTGTATATTTTTTTAAAAGCAGACATCTAGCACTTTGTCAACATGGCACTTAAAACTTTATGTGAAAACTTTATGTGTAGACCCTTTCATGCAATTTTGCATAGTGACTTTTTAACAAAAAATTAATAAAAATTAAGTTTAGTCTCTATAACATGACCTTGTTTGCAGTTATGATCTAGGCTCAGAATGTGCATTTAAAATCCTGTAGGAGAGTAGATAATAGGGTTTTTCACGTCATTGATATTAATGACTTGGCCTTAGACTTGTTGCACCTCTTTCTTCATGTGTTCAATACTTTTTTCCTGTCATTTTTCATTATTACACGTAACTTAATTTATGGACATTTATGGTTTGATCTGTTTTGCCTGTGTGGATTGGATGGGTTGTTGCAAACACCTGGGGAGAATATCATCTCAACATAGCACCTTTAGAAATATATTGACTTTGAAAATTGGTGACATGTTCAATACTTATTATACTCCTTGTTTATGGGAAGAGGAGCCCTGTCTGTGACATACATGTATGTGATGATGTAGGAATTGGAACCAGGTTAGATAAATTCCCTGTGCTTGTTCCTGGGTGTGGCGGTACAGCTCATGGGACAATAATATGTGCATTAATTTATTGTTTTTCAGACAGAATAAATGACCCTCCAAAAATGGAGAGAAAATATAAAATAGTTGTAATTGTATTGTGATGAGTAAATACATTTTTTTTTAGATTTTTGTTTTTTTATTGCTTGTGTTGCTGGAAAGCATTAATTTATCTTGATGTCCTAAAAGTATAATTCCAGTATTAATCATCCACAGAAATTTTCGGATAGTTTTTTTTATTATTGTGTTGCTGCAGTTGAGTAATAGAACACCAAAATGAGGCCCAGCTGTCACATTCCAAACATGATCTCAAGTTCACTGTATGTGAAAAATGTTGCTACTCTATTGCATATATGGAACATAAGGCATCCAGGTGCAAGAGCTAAATGTTTAACTGATTCTTGTTACCTAAGACAATTTGAGTGCATATATATATATATATATATATATATATATATATATATATATATATATATATATATAGTGTGAAAGAGTTACTAATGAATTTTCTATAATAATAAATAAGAAGTGAAATAAATGACAACCAAAACCCTTGTATACATACACAAAAACAAAAAGTTCACACAGTTTGTGGACCCCTGCCTGCTTAACCTCTTCACACCCCAGCTACTTTCCTTTTTTTCATTTTTTGCTCCCCTTCTTCCCAGAGCCATAACTTTTTTAATTTTTCCATCATTATGGCCATGTGAGAGCTTGGTTTTGGTACAATAAATGTTGGTACTTTTGCACAACACCATTGATTTCACCATGTAGTGTACTAGAAAATAAAGAAAAAAGTGTGGTGAAATTCCAAAGAAATGTGCAACTCAACAATTATTTTGGTTTTTTTTTCTTTACCACATTTGCCAAATACTAAAACTGACCTGCCAATATAATTCTCCAGGTCATTACGAGTTCACAGATAACAAACATGTGTAGGTTCTTTTTTATTTAAGTGATGATAAATATCCAAAGTTTGTAAGAATAAACAAATGGCTCTATTTTCTGTGACCTGTACCACCCCCATTTTTCATGCTCTGGGACTGGGGGAAGGCTTATTTTTTTGCATGCCAATCTGACGTTTTAATTAATACAATTTTGAGGTAGGTACAATGTTTTGATTGCATAATTCCGGATTTAATTTTTTTTCTCTTTGCGCTTTTAACGAATTGGAATAATTTAGTGTATATTTTGATATATCAGGTGTTTCTGAATGCAGCAATACCAAATATCGGCTTTTTTATTTTATTTTGAATGATGCAAATTTGATTTGAACTTTGTGTATTTTTTGGTTTTTGAAAACATTTTTTTCTACTGTTTACTTGCTTCAATAGTCCCCTAAGGCTATGTGCCCACGTTGCAGAAATGCTGCGGAAATGTCCGCAGCATTTCCGCAACTCCCTGCTGCTGGTAAAATGCATGCGGAAATTACATGCATTTTCCCGCAAAACACAAGCATTTAGCAAGCGTTTTTAGCTTGCAGAATGCTTGCGCTTTTTCAAGTGATTTGAAGCATCGCTTATAAAAGTGATTGACAGGTTGGTCACACTTATCAAGCATAGTGCTTGACAAGTGTGACCAACTTTTTACTATTAATGCTGCCTATGCTGCATCAATAATCAATAGTAAAAGATAGAATGTTAAAAATAATAAAAAAATAAAAAATATGGTTATTCTTACCTTCCGACTGCCCCCGATCTCCTCAATGGCGCTCCTGGTACGTTCCGTTCCCAGGTATGCTTTGCGCAAAGGACCTTTGTGATGTCATGGTTGCATGACCACGACGTCATCTCAAGTGGTTCGCACGAAGCATCCCTGGGAACGGAAGCCGCCGCGTGCACTGCTGAGAGGCGGGGGGTCTCTGGGGGCCATCAGAAGGTAAGTGTATCCCTAATTTTTATTTTAATTCTTTTTTTTAAATGAATATGGATCCCAGGGCCTGAAGGAAAGTCTCCTTTCCTCCAAACCCAGAGCACCAACCGCACATAAACAGCTCTCTTTACACATGGTACGTATCGCCACATGCCTAAAGTGAGTGTTTCAGTGCAATCCTGTTTCAGTGCAATCCACATGCTGTGGATTTTACTATTATGCGATTCTGCAGCGGGAAAATCCGCAGCATGGGCACAGCAACTGCAGACGTCGCACGGTGGGGGCAGAGACATCACACAGGGGGCAGAGACATTGCACAGGTGGGCAGAGACAGCATGCTTGGGGGAAGAGACAATGCACAGGGCCCTTGTGAGCTGTTTGGGACCCCCTGTGCACTGTCTGGGACCCCCTGTGCGCTGTCTGGGATCCCCTGTGTTCTTGAGTATATCATTCAATCCTGTGCGATGTCTGCGGCCCCTGTGCAAAGTCTGGGGCCCCTGTGGGATGTGCAATGACTGGGGCCCGTGTGGCAAGGGGCCCAAGACATGGCACAGGGGCCTCAGACATTGCATATTGTCAACACGTCCGACTATCAACCACAGTCGGATTCTTCAGACGGAACCTGAAAACTCATCTCTTCAGGAAAGCCTACAGCCTGCACTGACACCGCTGCTGCCTCATCACTATCGAAGCTACCGCCTCACCAACACCGGAGCTACCGCCTCACCAACATCGGAGCTCCTGCAACCCTCAACCTACTGTCTCCTTCCCCATAATCCTGTAGAATGTAAGCCCGCAAGGGCAGGGTCCTCGCCCCTCTGTATCAGTCCGTCATTGTTAGTTTGTTTACTGTATGTGATATTTGTAACTTGTATGTAACCCCTTCTCATGTACAGCACCATGGAATCAATGGTGCTATATAAATAAATAATAATAATAATAATATTGCACAGTGGCCCCAGACATCACAAAGGGGCCACAGACATCACACATTGCGGAGGGACCCCAGACATCACACAGGGGCCCAATACATTGCACAGGGGCCCCAAACATTGCACATTGCACAGGGGCCCCAGATATTGCACAGGGGCCCCAGACATCGCACAGGGGCCCCAGACATCACAGCACACAGGGACTTCAGACATCGCACAGGGGTCCAAGACAGCGCACAAGGGGTCCCAGACAGCGCACAGGGGGTCCCAGACAGCACACAGGTGTCAGATACAGCACACAGGGGCTTTTCCCACCTTTTGCGCTGTCTCTTTCCCCTTTGCGTGCTGTCTCTGCCACCTGTGTATGCTGCCTGGGACCCCTGGGCACTGCCTGTGGCCCTGTGTGCTGCCTGGGGCCCCATGTGCTGCCTAAGGCCCCTGTGTGCTGCTTGGGTCCCTGTGCGCTTATTGGGGCCCCTGTGTGCTTCCTGGGACCCCATTTGCAGTTTCTGACCCTCCCGTGTGTTGCCTGGGGACCTGTGTGCTGCCTGGTGGCCTGTGCGCTGCCTGGGGCCCCCGTGTGCTGCCTGGGACCCCGTTCACTGTCTCTGCCCTCAGTGTGCTGCCTAGGGCCCCGTTTGCTGTGTTTGCGGCCCCATGTGCTGCCTGGGGCCTAGTGTGCTGCCTGGGGCCCCATGTGCTGCTGCGTTATTGAGTATATCACTCAATGGTTCTGAAAATCCTGATCTACAGCAGCTGGGGCACATTCTGACCCCGTTGGGTATAATGTGACCTAGGCCACTTTATTCTCGGGTATATTCTGGGTGGGGGATTAATGTGGCCTGTTACACCATGACAAATGCGTGCAGAGGTTAATGTCTAATTTGTTAAGAAGTAAGTTATTTTCGAAGAGCACCTCACAAATATGCATAGCATATTTGCTACTCTTAAGACTGGCAAATTTCTTGAGAATGGCAGTTCTCATCATCTGAGTCAAGGCTATGGTCAGAGATGGCAGGACATTTGAGGCTCTTATGGTATGTGCACACGTTGCGGATTGGCCTCAGCGGATTCACAGCAGTTTTCCTTGCGTTGTACAGTACATGAATAGTGAGATCTATGAAATATGGAATATTTTGAACTGTCTGCCTAGTGAGCTAATGATTCTTTCTAAGATATGTTATAAATGTCAGAGGTGTGCTGAGTGAACATGTGCAATATTTACGTGCAATATTGTCAAACTTTTATCACAATTAAACATAACATGAAGCTATAAAACATCTCTATTCTCTTTATACAGGTATATACTCGCTGTTTTTGTTGTCTAACCCCTGTCAAGTGTAAGGGTATGTGCACACGCTGCGGATTTTGCTGCGGATCCGCAGCGGATTGGCCGCTGCAGATTTGCAGCAGTTTTCCATGTAAACTTATGGAAAACAAAATCTGCAGTGCACATGCTGTGGAAAAAACAGCGCGGAAATGTAGCGTTGTTTATTCTACAGCATGTCAATTCTTTGTGCGGATTCCGCAGTGGTTTACACCTGCTCCATAATAGGAATCCACAGGTGTAAAACCGTAGGTGGAATCCGCACAAAAACTGCCAAAAAATGCGGTAAATCCACGGTAATTCCGCAGTAAATCTGCAGTGTGGATTTCCTGCAGATTTACCAAAATCAGTGTGGATAAATCCGCACACCTTTCTGCAACGTGCGCACATAGTCTAAACATCTCACGTCCTTAATGAAAGATTTAGTTTTTGGTGTGTATACTAATATTTCTGGTGTCAGGTTTTAAACGTTCAGGGTTCTCAATCACTTGAATGGATTTTTCTATCCAGCATGAGTGTTTATTTTGTATAATATGGTCTGCTTTGCTATTTAGCTAGTTTAATATTTTAAATTGGGCCTAGATCTTTGCAGATACTTCGCTATGTAAGATCTGGTCTAGAGAAAGCACATGTTCATGGTGCACATGCGCAATGTCTGAATAAGTTCAAAATTGTTGAAGTGTATACATGTACATAGGTAAACATGACAGTTAGAAAGGAAAGTTATGCAAGATATTCAAACAAATATCCTTCTTACTCAATTGTGCTTCAAAAGGTATTTTAATATTGCTTCACACTGTATGTGTTTTATCCCTGACTTCTTTTAAAATAAATTTACTGCCTTTTTACAAAATCTGTGCGCTCTCTCCCCATCAGTCCCTTTCACGTCCCCTCTCATATACAGCTCTCATGCTCTACTCACGTTTGCTAAATACTCAAACCATCCACTACCACCATACGGTGCACAAAACACTTGCACAAATAACTAAACCACCTGCTCATTCTGTTTATTCTCCTTCTGTCACTGGTGAAATCTCCTCTAATCCTGGACCTGCTTGTACTAGAAACTCCTTTTCTGCTGCACATAGAAACCCTGCAAATCTCATTCACATATTCACATTCATTGTATGCCTTTACCTGTTTTTTTTAATTGCGCCCCCTGGAACTACCAGTCAGTGTGTAATGAACTCTCCTACATCCACATGGACTTCCTTTCCAAGTCTTTTAACATTTTGGCTGTCATTGAAACCATGTCCCAGCAGTTAAATACCACGGTCGCTGTTGCTTTCTCATATAGTGGGCTACATTTTTTTAAGAATCTACAGACCTAAGAACAGACAAGGTGGAGGTGTTGATCTGCTATTTTCATCAGAATATGCTTTCTAGGTTTTTTCCCAGTTCCCTCACTTATGCTCCCTCCTTTTGAGGTCCATACCGTTAGGCTATTAAAACAGTTCTCCCTGAGTCGTGGTTGCTCTTCACCCTCCAGGTAAATCTAACCAGTGCCTAGATCACTTTAAAACCTCATTTCCACACTTCCTATCCTGTGATATTCCCACTCTCATCATGGTTAGCTTCAACATCTCAATTGATAATCCACTCCCTCCATCTACTACCCATCTACGTTTTTGAAACTCTTCATTCAGACTTTTACAGCTTACTAACGCTCATACACATGAAGAGGGAAATACATTGAACCAGATTTTGTTCTGATTTTGCTCAGTGTATGATTTTGATTTACCCTCTACTGATTTCTGACCACAACTTTTTTTTTGTACAGAAATTTATGTGCCATAAATATCAAGCAGCTTAGGATCTATTTTTTTTTATCACCCCCACCTTAATACAAAATGCCAGGGATTTTCTATTTGTTGCCTCAAATGCCTTCCCTCTATTGAAGCTGAGTCTCTCCAAAACTGAACTACTCATTTTTCACCACTCCATTAATCTACCTATACTCGATATTGCAATTTTCTTAGGTGGTTCAGCCATAACCTTCAAGCAACATGGTCACTGTCTTGGGGTCAAACTTGACACACAACTTTCCTTTATTCCATATATGAAATCATTCACTTGCTCATGTCGTTGGCACCTTGAAAACATCAACAGAATCTAACCTTTTCTTACCTTTGAATCTCCAAAAACTATTAATGTTTGTCTAATCCATTCTCATCCGGACTACTGCAATGCTCTAATCAATCTCCCATTAAATAAAGCTTCTCTTCTCCAATCTATCCTGAATACAGCAGCAAGGGTTGTAATTCTGTCCAACTGTAACACCAGTGCCTCCAGCCTGTCTAGTCATTGTACTGGTTGACCATATAATTCCGTGTACAATATGAAAGTATCAATCTCGCCCACAATACTCTCCACAGTTCTGCACTGCCATACATCTCTTCCCTCATCTGTCTGTCACCCTAATTGTGCATTTTGTTCTGCAACTGATCAAAGACTAAAGGTACCGTCACATTTAGCGACGCTGCAGCGATCTAGACAATGATGCCGATCGCTGCAGCGTCGCTGTGTGGTCGCTGGAGAGCTGTCACACAGACTGCTCTCCAGCGACCAACGATGCCGAAGTCCCCGGGTAACCAGGGTATACATCGGGTTATTAAGCGCAGGGCCGCGCTTAGTAACCCGATGTTTACCCTGGTTACCAGTGTAAATGTAAACAAAAACAAACACTACATACTTACATTCCGGTGTCTGTCCCCCGGCATTCTGCTTCCCTGCACTGTGTAAGCGCCAGCCGTAAAGTAGAGCGGTGTCGTCACCGCTGTGCTTCATGGCCAGCCGGCGCTCAGTCAGTGCAGGGAAGCAGAACGCCGGGGGACGCGACAGACACCGGAATGTAAGTATGTAGTGTTTGTTTTTTTTACATTTACACTGCTAACCAGGGTAAACATTTGGTTACTGAGCACGGCCCTGCGCTTAGTAACCCGATGTTTACCCTGGTTACCAGTGAAGACATCGCTGAATCGGCGTCACACACGCCGATTCAGCGATGTCTGCGGGAGGTCCAGCGACTAAATAAAGTTCTGGCTTTTCTGCTCCGACCAACGATGTCACAGCAGGATCCAGATCGCTGCTGCATGTCAAACACAATGATATCGCTATCCAGGATGCTGCAACGTCACGGATTGCTAGCGATATCGTTGTTAAGTTGTTCAGTGTGAAGGTACCTTAAGATCGTCCATAATCTGAACCGCCCACTTCAATCTCCAAGACTTTTCTAGTGTTGTGCCAGTCCTCTGGAATGCACTAACCCAGAAAGTCCAATTAGTACCTAGCACCCAAATTTTTAAGCGTGTTTTAAAAACGCATCTCTTTAGAAAGGTATATCCCTTCATCTCTTTAATGTAACTCTTCTCTGCTCCCCTTTCCTAAATTTTACTCAGAATCTGGTCTCTTTTACAACTTTACTTAGACAGATATTGTCTGATGTCCATCTCATGCAACTTTTTAGAAAACTACTATTTATTATAATGATAGCTGGACCATAGTTGACAAGCATTTTTACCTTTTTTGTCAACTCTATTTCCTTATAAAATGTAAGCTTGCTAGCAGTATCCTTACTCCTCCTGTAACTTTTGAACTATGTGTGGTCCCATTCTTAATTGTAAAGAATATGAAAGATACTATATAAATAAAAAAATATTATATTACTATTATGAGCTGGTAATACCCTTTTCGCAAAGTCCTTTACAAGCAATTTACAATGAAATATGTGCACGGTAAGAAGTAAATGAGCAAATCTATTAGAGTGCAATTAACGTCTCCTATGGGTGCGTGTCCACGGTCCGTAATGATGGCGCTTTGGACGGAGCGGAAAGCCCTCTTCGCCCAAAGCACCGCAAGGTAAACAGACATGCTGCGTTTTAAAAAGATGCGCCACATGTCAGTAAACGCAGGGCCGCCTGGTGCGTGCTCGCACGCATAGTGGAGACGGGATTTCATAAAATCCCCTCCACTATGCTGTAACATCTGGGCACTGCGGGTTGAACGCTGCGGCTGTATGCAGCGTTCAACCCGCAGCTAATCCGGATGTAATCCGACACGTGGAAACATATCCTTAGTCTTCAAAACTTTGAATTTTCGAGGAAATGGATTCTCATAATTCACTCCTCGCGAATGTAGCAAACTTACAACCATCTACGATCACCACTTTTCTGGTCCATAGGGGGACAGGCAAAAGCTTTAAAAGAAATGATACACACCTCAGTGTTCATTTTCCCCACCTACCCTACAACCCACTGTCAAGTCCTTCACACCTTTTCTATTCTCTTTCCTCTATAATAAATATTCTCTTTCGTATCTTCTTGATTTCCAGCACAACAAAGCCTTTGATGTCCCTGTATGCCATGCCATCGTGACTTACATTGTGACATCTTGACATTGTCACCTGAGTGGTGGCATGGCAAGCAGTGACATCAGAAGGCCTTAATGCGCTGGATGCCATGGCCTGGAGTGAAGCATCCGAAGATAAAGCATGCCACAGGGGAAGGAAAAAAGGCATAGTGCACTAGTTAGTTTGCTGCAGGGATAGCAAGACAGGTGAGCGGTGGGGTATTATTTTTTGTATCCTACACTTATCAAACTCTGGTGTCTGGAGAGAACTCAGAGTAAAATAAGGAACATTCAATTCACATCAAATAACTTTGCAATTAATCAAATTTTCCTGTAAATTCCACATGAATTGCAGAATTTGAATTTTGGCAGATCCACTCATTTCTAGCAAGAAAGCCTTGTATGATATACAGTATACCAGCACATACCTGGATTTGCTCTGCTTTAGGAATTTAGGTTTAATTGTTACAACCAAGTACTTTTTATTCTTTTTATTTCCTGCAGGACCGGATCATTTATTTTCTGATGTTTTCTAAACATTACCTTTGCTCCACAAATGTTTTCATGTTATGGGTAAGTAATTCAATAGGAAGTTTTTGTATCACTGTATACAAAACTGTACTGAGATTTCTTTCCTTAACCAAATAAATGATAAAATGCTATAATAAGCAGCAGATGATTTAAAACCCATTACTTCCATGAAAAATCCCCCTGGCACATTTTCATAAAGTGAAATATTAGGAAGCGCAGAGTGTTCACAATGGTAGGGTATGAATATTTTAGCAAACAGTATTTATTTCATTATATATGAACTAATTCTTTCTGTACTAAAACAAAACAGCTAGTTGAAGCTAGCTATAATAATAGCTGTGCAAACCCATGGAAAAGATGCTTAAAGGGGTAGTCCGAAGTCCGAAGTTATTTTCATCCTGCCGCAGCTCCTGCCTCCTCATCAGTGACGCTCGTTTCAGGCAGGGCCGTATGTGCCACTAGGCACTTGAGGGCACGTAAACCAAATAGAACAAATAGGAGTAAAAACGCCCAAAAGAGTAGAAAAAAAAAATTATCTTATATATAATTGCCTAGAATCCTAATTCCTGCAATTTGTGCCAACTTCCGTGGCTTTGTCCGGAGCTAATGTCCGGAGCTAATGTCCGGAGCTAATGTCCGGAGCTAATGTCCGGAGCTAATGTCCGGAGATAAGTGACGTCAACAGTGTCCAGTGTCTGATTGGTTGCCGCCTGCTGCGAGCGACCAATCAGAAACGTGCCGTACTGTGACACACTCCGCCCGCCATTTTGGTGTGATTTTTGAATTTTTACCTCACAGCAAGTTTCTACTGCGTGGAGGCGGGCCCAGTGACGTTGATCTTCAAGCTCCTGCCGAATTTCAAGTATATATGGATTCTAGACTCCCGATTCTTTAGAATCGGGCTGCCATCTAGTTATTTATAAACACAATAGAACGGACTTGGATCAGGTAGTGAAGGCTACCAATGTCCAGACATTCAGATACACAAATGGGCAAATACATAAAGTGCTTAGTGCATATTATATCAAGGGGAACCAAACAGTACTGGGCAAAAACAGTGTAACACCACAACAGCAGTGGTAAAAATGCGCGCACAGTAAATAAAGCCCCCGTTCCCCCATCTTAACCTTGCTTACCCATAGCGTAACTGAGTCTGGACACGCGCCACGCCAACACCGACGCGCGTTTCGCTCAGCTTTCTCAAGGTGCGGTAGTGTGTTACACAATGGGCCACATATAAATACCTCCTCACCAGGTGTCCGTAATCTCGGCGCATGTAACCGGAAGTACGCGCCGGGTACTACATCACATCCGGCAGGGCGTGCCGATAACTGCGTGTCAGCTGGGCCGTCGCCCACAAAAATGCTGACACGCACAAGTCACTACCCAGCGCCTTCAGGGATGTCCCGGACCGTGCAATCCGCAGACGTGCGCACATTGCACACCAGGGAAATAAAGTCGGGTACGTATACACCGGTAATTAAAGTGAAAATAGTGCAATAAAGTGGCGACAAGTGTAAATATATAAGGATGGAAACCATCACATCCACATTCAAGTGACAATTATAATAATACATGCATACAATATAATGACAAGTTTGACAAAAATTAAATAAATAAAAATATTAATTACATACATATATAATAAGACAATTAATAATGATAACATAGTGCAGAGTGTATTATTCAAAGTCAGCATCAGATAGTTCAAAATATTGGAGAGGCAGACATCCATATGGGGACTAGTCTTTTTGGCACCTTATTATATATTTGGCCCTTGGTGGTCCTGTTTTCATTACTTGAGGGCACGTGCCTAGGGCGCCAGGATGCGATGGGGTGGCAACTGAGTATAAGTTGTGTGCTTTTGTTTTTTTTTATTAAAGTCCGGGGTCACCGCCCGCTTAAACCTCTCGACCACCCACCCACCGCGTGCCCGCCCACCTCCCTCCTTGCAGATATAATACTCACCTTTCTCCTCCGCTCCGAAAGTCCCTGCATCTCTGTCCAAGCGCTGCAGCTTCTTCCTGTGTGAGCAGTCATATGGTACCGCTCATTAAGGTCATGAATATGAATGCATATGACCTTAATGAGCAGTACCACATGACCGCTTACACAGGAAGAAGCTGCAGCGCCAGAACATAGATGCAGGGACTTTAGGAGAGGAGGAGAAAGGTGAATATGACAGGGAAGAGAGAAAGGGAGGAGGATGGGAAGAGGACGGGAGGAGGTAGGGGATGGATGCGGGAGCCATGCATACAAGATGGGATGGGGAACCGAGCCATGCATACAAAATGGGAGGGGGGAGCAGAGCCATACATACCAGATGGGAGGGGGGAGCAGAGCCATACGTACAAGATGGGAGGGGGGAGCAGAGCCATACATGCAAGATAGTGGGAAGAAGAGCCATAAATACAAGATGGGAGGGGGAGCAGAGCCATACATACAAGATGGGAGGAGGGAGCAGAGTCATGCATACAAATGGGACGGGGGAGCAGAGCCATACATACAAGATGGGATGGAGGAGCAGAGCCATATATACAAGATATGTGACTACATATATACATACATTCCTGGTGACTACCTCTTGAAGCTCATCAAGAGAATGCCAAGAGTGTGCAAAGCAGTCATCAAAGCAAAAGGTGGCTACTTTGAAGAACCTAGAATATAAGACATATTTTCAGTTGTTTCACACTTTTTTGTTAAGTATATAATTCCACATGTGTTAATTCATAGTTTTGATGCCTTCAGTGTGAATGTACAATTTTCATAGTCATGAAAATACAGAAAAATCTTTATATGAGAAGGTGTGTCCAAACTTTTGGTCTGTACTGTATATGAGGAAACAGTATTGGGAATGGGGGGAATATCTGAGGAAACAGTATGGGGGAATGGGGGCATATAAGAGGAAACAGTATGGGGGCTGGGTGCAGACACTATGAGTAGCAAATGGGGAATGTATGTGGACAAAGTATGAGTAGCGATGTGAGAAATGTATGTGGACAGAGTTCGGGGAGTGAGGGAGATGGGATGTGTGCAGACACAGAATGTGGAGTTGGGGGGTATGTGTGAGCAGGCAGTATAGAAATTGAGGGGGTAAATATATGAGGAGACAGTATGGTGAATAGGGGAATGTGAGAGGAGGCAGTATGGGGGAGAAAAGTGAGTGGGCACAGAATAGAAACTGAGTAGTGGGGGCGTAGAATGGGGGACAGTGTAAGGGCACAGCCAGGAGGGAACAGTATATCAAGGAGGGGGAGTGTGATGAGAGAGTATGGGGGGATACAGTATGAGAGGACAGTGTGAAGAGGGGGCCGGTATGGAAAGGAGAGGTCAGTGTAAAGAGCATGTACCATAAGAGGAACAGTTTGGGGGCCATATTTTGTGCAGACAATATAGTGAGGGGCAATTTTTTATACAGGAGCATTATAATGACACTTGTACCTTTAAGGGCATCAAGTGGAAATTTTCTGCAAAAGAGCGGAGAAGATGGAAGCCTGCAGAGACGAGCTGTGGATGATAAAACTCATCATGAGGTCTGGACAAGATGAAGAAAAGGAGAGAGACTCCAGAGACAACGTCATCTATAAGGTACCTGGATACAAATGTTATTTGTGATACTAACTAACTCTCATGTTTTTATTTATGTTAGGAGCATTAAAGAGGATGTCCAGGTTTGTGATGAGTCTGCAGTCATTTTATGTGACTGCAGACTTCTGAATTCTCACAGTGCGCACTGCACGCTGTCAGGATTCTCTCATGCTGGGGATTTACATACATGCAGTCACATGCTGACTAGACATGTGTGGCCTCACTCAATGAAAATGAACTGAGGGAGGCAGGGAACGTCTAGTCTAAATGTAGTGAGAGGTATACAACTCGCATGCTTGTGCTGACATAACCGTCCACCGGCCAGGGAGAATCCTAAAAGTGTGCAGTGCATTTGTTGTGAGAATTCATAAGCCTGCGATGTCAGGATTCAGCTCTGCAGGTTCCAGTAGTCATCACATGGACACTTCACTCATATGTGATTTTCATACTTTTCATACTTGTGGTCCTGTGACAATGAGCTTCTCTTCTGCTTCTCTCAGTTTTTCACTGAACATTGAGAGCATTAGGGAGAGCAGCTCGTGGGTACATGACTAAGTGTGCAAATTGCATATGTCCTTGGCGGGGGGTAGGCCAAAATGAATTCTTGCCCCGGGTGCCAGAAACCCTAGATACAGCTCTGCCAGTAGTAAGTTGTGAATCGCAATGTTGTGAATGGCCGATATGTGTCGCAGAGGGAGTCTGCGTGGTAAGTCTGATGCAATGTTGTTGTTCTGGGACCTGTAGTCCCTCAAGAGTTTGTATACTTATGAAGGGAGACTTAATAGGCTAGTTATGTGAGATGGGTGGGACAAACTAGCCACACATCCACACTCCCACCCAGGGGAGTGGTTAAAAGGTATATAATGTGACCAAGGTGTGGGTCACATGTTCCTGTGTATGAATCCGTTGGTTCCTGTGTTTGGAACTGAGTCGTCCAAGTGCAAGGCCCTGGAAGCCTGTGTTGGAAATCCTGGGAATTCCTGAATAGCACATGGTTGGGCTTTGGCACTGAGTAGCCTGTGTGCTGTAGGTCGTGGACGGTCAGTGTTGGAGGCTTCTGGGAGTGGAGTCGTCCTGGAAACACTGTGAGACCGTCGACCTGGGCGGTCAGTGTTGGAGACTCCTGGGAGTGGAGTCGTCCTGGAAGCACTGTGAGACCGTCAACCTGGATGGTCCTGTTGTGGACCTTGGACTGACGTGGAGTCAACCTGTGGAGCAGGAGCTCCTAAGAGGTAACCCCTGCTATGGGGAAAGAACTGTGTGCGCTAACATAGGGCAGTTGCTGAACTGCGTAGTCGTCTGGTGTCTGGAGAGAGATACTAGTGTGACCACTGAATGCTATGTAAAGCCGTATGTGATATTCTGATATGGCGATATAATGAACTGTTCGAGATACGGTTTATGCTGTATTTAATAATCCGAATGGACCATTATGTGTGAAAAACCGTGCCTGTATGCGTTAATCCCGTGCCAAGCGAGTGTCCCCCAAGACCTGAATTAAGGGAAATGCTACAATATACATATATATATATCATATATATGTATATATATGGTATATATATATATATATATATATATATATATATACCGTGTATGCTCGATTATAAGCCGACCCGAATATAAGCCCAGACCCTTAACTTTGCAACAAAAAACTGGGAAAACTTAATGAATCGAGTATAAGCCTAGGGTGGAAAATGCAGCAGCTACTGGTAAATTTCAAAAATGAAAATAGGTACCAGTAAAAGTAAAATTACTTGAGATATCAGTAGGTTAAGTGTTTTTGACTATCCATATTGAATCAGGAGCCCATATAATGCTCCATAAAGTTTATGATGGGCCCCAAAAGAAGCTCCATTTTAAAATATAACCCATATAATGCTGCACAAAACTTAATAATGGCCCCATAAGATGCTCCATAGACACATTTGCCCCATACAGTGCTGCATAAAGGTTAATAAGGGCCCCATGAGATGCTCTATAGTGATATTTGTCCATATAATGCTGCACAAATGCTAATTATGGCCCCATAAGATGCTCCATAGAGATATTTACCCCATATAATGCTGCACAAATGCTGATTATGGCCCCATAAGATGCTCCATAGAGATATTTGCCCCATATGCAGTTGCTGCGAATAAAAAAACAAATGACATACCTCTCCTCGCCCAGGCCCCCGGCACTTGCAATGTTCACCTGACCTCGTTCCACCGCCGGGCGCCGCTCAATATTCCGAGTCCTCTGCAGTGACTGTTCAGGCAGAGGGAGCGCACTAACCACATCATCGTGCTCTCTGACCTGAGCATCACAGCAGAGGACGCTGAAGACAGAGTTGCGCATGGCGGTGGAATGAGGACAGGTGACTATCGCGCAATGCTGCTCACCCTCCCCATTATACTCACCTGCTCCCGGCGCGGTCCCTGGCAGCTTTCCTGATGGTCTTCTCTAGGAGCTGATAGCTTCTTCCAGCGTTGAGCGGTCACCGGTACTGCTAATTACAGTAATGAATATGCGGCTCCACCACACCCCTCCACCCTGTCTGACCACAACCTACTGACATTCTCTTCCCTCTCTTCTCCTAGTGTGCAACCTCCACTCCACAAACTCACTCACCCTCGCAGAAATCTCAAACATCTCAACTTACAATCATTCTCTGAGTCCCTTCTCCCTCTTACAGACATAGCCTCCCTTCATGATACAGATGCTGCTGCCACTTTTTATAACACCACAATAACAGCAACACTCGATTTGTCAGCCACGCTCATGCATAGCAAAACTCATACACTCAACAGGCAGCCCTGGCTGACCAGCCTAACCAAAGAACTGAGATGGGCTTCCAGGATCACTGAACAGAGATGCAAGCGATTCCGAACTGCCGAGCACTTCACTGGATACAAGCAGTCCCTCGCCAGCTTCAAGTCCATGCTCACTGCCGCAAAACAAACTTACTTCTTATTTCTCATATTCTCCCTGTCTCACAACCCTAAGCAGCTGTTCAACGCTTTCAATTCTCTACTCCATCCCCCTGCACCCCCTCGCTCCCCTCGCATTTCTGCTGAAAACTTTGCCTTTTTCTTTAAATAGAAGATCGATACGATCAGAGAAAGTTTTGGCCCACAGCGTCCAATGCCCCTCTTAGCTGCTCAAACCTGCTCCTCCAAAACCAGCTTCTCCACCATGACAGAAGATCAGCTCTCCATCCTCCTGTCAAGATCACACCTCACCACCTGCATGCTTGATCCGCTCCCATCCCACCTCATCCCTAACCTTTCCAGAGTCTTCATCCCAACCCTAACACACCTCTTCAACCTCTCACTCACAAAAGGTGTCTTCCCCTCATCCTTCAAGCATGCCAAGATCACACCCATCCTCAAAAAGCCCTCCCTCGACCCTTCCTCTGTGTCTAGCTATCACCAGATATCTCTTCTCCCTTATGCCTCCAAATTACTGGAGCAACACGGCCATCTTGAACTGTCCTCCCACCTCTCCTCCTGCTCCCTCTTTGATTGGTTACCGTCTGGCTTTTGATCCCATCACTCAACTGAAACTGCCCTAAATAAAGTCACCAATGACCTACTAACTGCCAGGAGCAAGCAACACTACTCTGTCCTCCTTTTCCTGGACCTGTCATCTGCCTTCGACATTGTGGACCACTCCCTTCTGCTACGAATCCTCTCATCTCTTGGCATCACAGACTTGGCCCTACCCTGGATCTCGTCATATCTGACAGACCGAACATTCAATGTCTCCCTCCCCCAGTGTCACCACCTTATCACTTTGCCCCTTGTTAGTCGGTGTTCCTCAAGGCTCTGTTCTAGGACCTCTACTCTTCTCCATCTACAATTTCGGCCTTGGACAACTCATAGAATCCCACGGTATGCAGTCCCATCTCTACGCCAATGACATGCAGATCTACCTATCCGGATCTGACCTCACCTCCTTACTTACCAATATCCCACACTGTCTGTCTGCTATTTCAGCCTTCTTTTCTGCTCGCTTTCTAAAACTGAACTTGAACAAAACAGAATTCATCATCTTTCCCCCATTTCACTCTACCCCTCCACCAGACCTATCCATCAATGTCAATGGCTGCTCACTTTCCCCAGTCCCACACGCCCGGTGTCTCGGGGTGATCCACGACTCTGCCCTCTCTTTCAAGTTACATATTCAAGCCCTTGCCTCCTTCTGCCATCTCAAACTCAAAAATATTTCCCAGATCCGCGCATTCCTTGACAGCGACACCACAAAAACACTAGTGCATGCCCTTATCATCTCCCGCCTTGACTACTGCAACCTCCTACTCTCTGGACACCCCTCTAGCACTCTGGCACCACTCCAATCCATCCTTCACTCTGCTGCCCGACTAATCTACCTGTCTCCCGCTATTCCCCAGCCTCTCCTCTATGCCAAGCCCTTTACTGGCTTCCTATCGCCTAGAGACTCCATTTTAAAACCCTCACAATGACATTCAAAGCCATTTACAACCTATCTCCTCCATACATCTGTGACATGGTCTCCCGTTACCTAACTACACGCAACCTCCGATCCTCTCAAGACCTCCTTCTCTACTCTCCTCTCATCTCTTCTTCCCACAACAGCATCCAAGACTTCTCCCGTGCTTCCCCCATACTCTGGAACTCTCTACCCCAAGACATCAGACTCTCGCCTACCATAGAAAACTTCAAAAAGAACCTGAAGACTCACCTCTTCCGACAAGCCTACAGCCTGCAGTGATCCTCAACCTACTGAACCGCCGAACAACCAGCTCTACCCTCTCCTAGTGTATCCTCACCCATCCCCTGCAGACTGTGAGCCCTCGTGGGCAGGGTCTTCCCTCCTTATGTACCTGTGTGCTTTGTTTTTTGCTAATTTTTTATGTATTTGTCTATATTTGCCCCGTATTCACATGTAATGTGCCATGGAATAAATGGCGCTATAAAAATGTATAATAATAATAATTAGTGTACTGCTTGTGTAGCTTCCTGTACATGTATTTTTGTACTTACTAACTTTTCTGGGGATGGGATCCCCCCAACATTTTATTAATCAGAAGAGATAAAGCAAACAGCTGTAGACATATGTTTAGAGCCTGGTAAGAGGATAATATCCATGGAGCTTCCCAGTCTATTAATTTCAGCTCACAGCTGTATAATTTGCAGGCTATTAAATAGGGGACCCTCTTAAATGATGAAGGGTCCTACTATAATTAATAACCAGCAAAGGCTAGGCAGACAACTGCGGGCTGATATTAATAGTCTTGGAAGGGGCCATGGATATTGGGCTCGCCCTCCTACCGGGATAAAAACATCAGCTCTCAACCTCACAAGAAATGATGCAACCATTAAATGTGCCATTTCTGACACTTGCCTCGATCTTACCACTTTCCCTGATGCAGTAGCACGTGGGGTGATAGTAACATAAATCACATAGGTTAGTAATGGAGAGGTGTCTATAAGATGCCCCCATTACTAACCCCATAGTGATAAATTAGAAAAATTACACACACGCAGAATAAAGTTCTTTTATTTGGAATAATGACAAATGGGAAAAGTTATAATGGCTAACGCTGATGTCAGTGAGTTGAAATGAGTTCATTGGCTGACCTTTCTGACAGCACCACAAGCATGAGAACTTTCAGTTCATTGGATATGAACCTCATTCAACTTTACCACTTCACTGCAAGGCACTGAGCTGAGCAAGCACCTGCAGCTCAGTGTCTCTGCTGGATGGCAGGCTGTATGGGCAGATCATGCAACAATACAGCCTGCCATCTAGATGTAGAAGAGCAAGACGCGTTGAGGGAAAAATGGATTATTATCATCTCTGTGGACATTTGAGGAATATGGGGGTTTAATATTTTAGTTCTGTTACAGGAGACATTGGCTTCAGTGGATCAGGCGGATTGAGGTGAGTATACGTATATTTGGCAAATATAGGATCATTAAAGGAGTCTGTCATTATTTCAAATAAAGGACTACATTCAAGGTGTGCATTTTTTTATAATATCACTATAGGGTTCGTAATGGAGGCATGTTGTAGACATTACTAACCCCTGGGCTTGATGTCACTTGCCAATACAAAGGTGACATCAAACCCCCCAACTATCACCCCAGTTGCAACTACACCAGGGCAAGTGCCAGAATTGGCACATCTTATGGATGCACCATTTTTGGGGCAGCTGAGAGCGATTGTTTTTAGTCTGGGAGGGGCCAATATCCATGGCCCCTTCCTAGGTTTTCAATATCAGTCCGCAACTGTCTGCCTAGCCTTCGCTGGTTATTACACTATACTATGGCTACAGACATCAGATATTACAACAGCATCATATTATCCTATATATAACATCAGATATCTGTGCACATGCAGTGGGTACGGAAAGTATTCAGACCCCTTTAAAATTTTCACTCTTTGTTTAATTGCAGCCATTTGGTAAATTCAAAAAAGTTCATTTTTTCTCATTAATGACTGAAAAAAACAGAAATGTGGACCTTTTTGCAAATTTAATAAAAATGAAAAACTGAAATATCACATGGTCATAAGTATTTAGAACCTTTGCTCAGACACTCATATTTAAATCACATGCTGTCCATTTCCTTGTGATCGTCCTTGAGATGGTTCTACTCCTTCATTGGAGTCCAGCTGTGTTTAATTAAACTAATAGGACTTGATTTGGAAAGGCACACATCTCTATATATATGACCTCACAGCTCACAGTGCATGTCAGATCAAATGAGAATCATGAGGTCAAAAGGAACTGGTCAAGGAACTCAGAGACAGAATTGTGGCAAGGCACAGATCTGGCCAAGATTACAAAAGAATTTCTGCAGTACTCAAGGTTCTTAAAAGCATTATGGCCTCCATAATCCTTAAATAGAAGAAGTTTGGGACCACCAGAAGTCTTCCTAGACCAATCGTGGGAAAAGAGCCTTGGTGAGAGAGGTAAAGAAGAACCCCAAGATAACTGTCGCTAAGCTCCAGAGATGCAGTAGAGAAATGGGAGAAAATTCCACAAATTCAACTATCACTACAGCCCTCCACCAGTTGGGCCGTGTTGGCAGAATATATTTATAAAATGAGATTGTCAGCTCACCTCCTCCTCTGGTTAATATGCCTTCCACGCTGCACGGATCCACTGGGGAAGGTTGATTGCATCAAATAGTTGACATCCAGCGCCTCTTTGGACAAATGATCCCAGGAAATCAAAGGTTTCTCAAAACATCTATTTATTTCTTCATATTAAAAACAAGTAACAAAAAAGGTCAGGCAGTTTGGATACACCCATGATTTAAAAAAGGAACAGAAACCAACATGTTTCGACCCAGGCAGGTCTCAATCATGGAGTTGCCAACCTTTTTTGTTACCTGTTTTTAATATGAAGAAATAAATAGATGTTTTAAGTAGCCTTGCATTTCCTGCGATCATTCATTTAAAGAGGCGCTGGATGTCAACTATTTAATTTATGGCAGAGTGGCCCACCGGAAACCTCTCCTCAGTGCAAGACATATGAAAGCCTGCTTAGAGTTTGCTAATAAACACATGAAGGACCCCCAGACTATGATAAATAAGATTCTCTGGTCTGATGAGATGAAGATAGACCTTTATGGAGGTAAATCTAAGCAGTTTGTGTGAAAAAAACCAGACACTGCTCATCACCTGCCCAATACAATCCCAACAGTGAAACATGGTGGTGGCAGCATCATGCTATGAGGTTGTTTTTCAGCTGCAGGGACAGGACGACTGGTTGTCATTGAAGAAAACAAGAATGCGGCCAAGTACAGAGATATACTGGATGAAAACCTCTTCCAGAGTTCTATGGACCTCAGACTTGCCCGAAGGTTCACCTTCCAACAAGACAATGATCCTAAGCACACAGCTAAAATATCAAAGGAGTAGCTTCAGAACAACTCAGTTACCATTCTTGACTGGCCCAGCCAGAGCCCTTACCTAAACCCAATTGAGGATCTCTGGAGAGACCTGAAAATAGCTGTCCACAAACGTTCACCATCCAACCTGATGGGAATGGAGAGGATTTGCAAGGAAGAATGGTAGAGGATCTCCAAATCCAGGTGTGTAAAACTTTGTGCATTATTACCAATAAAACTCATTGCTGTAGAAGCTCAAAAGGATGCTTCTACTCAATACTGAGCACAAGGTCTGAATACCATACTGTTGTGAATTCCGCTCTTGGGCTCCCTCCGGTGGTTGTAAGCGGCACTTTTGTGAGTTCTGCTCTTGGGCTCCCTCTTGTGGTTTCTAGTGGTATGGCTGCTCCTTTGAGTTAGCTGTCATCAGCTGCCTCCACTTATCGTCTCTTCTGCTCCGCTATTTAAGTCTGGCTCTTTCTTCAGCCTGTGCCACTTGTCAATGTTTCCTGGCTGGATTCACATCTCTGCTTGGATTCTCCTGGTTTCCTGACCAGTTCTGCAAAGATAAGTTCTGGCTTTGCTCATTTCAGTCCACATGTTGTGGACTTATTGTTCTGTGCATTCTATATTTGTCCAGCTTGTCAGTATGGATTATTTCTGTTAGCTGGAAGCTCTGGGAAGCAGATTTACCCTCCACACCTTTAGTCAGGTGTGGAGATTTTGTAAACTCTGTGTGGATTGTTTTGTAGTTTTTATACTGACCGCACAGTATCCTTTCCTGTCCTGTCTATCAAGCTAGACTGGCCTCCTATGCTAAAATCTGATTTCATTTCTGCGTATGTTATTTTCCCCTCCTCTCACTGTCAATATTTGTGGGGGGGCTATCTTTCCTTTGGGGATTTTCTCTGAGGCAAGATAGGTTTCCTGTTTCCATCTTTAGGGGAAGTTAGATCTTAGGCTGTGCCGAGGGGTCTAGGGAGCGTCAGGTACCCCCACGGCTATTTTTAGTGGCGCTGCTAGGTTCAGGGTTTGCGGTCAGTACAGATACCACCTCCTTCAGAGCTTGTCTCATGTTGTTCCTAAACCACCAGATCATAACACCATACATGAAGACCATGTTATATTTCATATGATCTATACTATTTTTTATTGGCAGTGACCACTAAGAGGATTTAATTTTTATGAGCTTCCTGATATATGCTCCATGTTAACACAATCACAGAGTGAGTATATATATATTTTTTTTCTCTCTCTCTATTATCTCAGCATAGCGCGGTGACTTGGTATCTCGTTTATTAGTCCCAATTTTTTACAGGAACTGGCACAGAGCCTGTCACTTTCACCAGCTGCATCTGATATTTATCAACAATCTATGTCTGAGTGGTAAGCGGCAGTGTGCACTTCTTTATTCCAATTTCATGTTATATTTCAGTTTTTCTTTTTTAATAAATTAGCAAAAATTACTACATTTCTGTTTTTTTTCAGTCAAGAAGGGTGCAGAGTGTACATTAATGAGAAAAAATGAACTTTTTTGAATTTACCAAATGGCTCCAATGAAGCAAACAGTGAAAAATTTAAAGGGGTTTGAATACTTTCTGCACCCACTGTAGTATATACAGTACACAGGAGAATGCATGACTGTTATATGATGTACTGTGACTACAAATATCAGGTGTTATATACAGGGATAGTATGTGATTGATATATATTATACCATGAGTTTAGACACACATTATCCTGTATGTAAAATCTGATGTCTATAGTCATAGTATAATATATACCATTCACATATTTTCCTGTATATAATATCTGTCTGTACAGAGTGTAAAATATACCATCACATTATTCTGTATATAGGATCTGATGTCAGTACACATATTATACCACATACAGTGTAATGGAGAATACATGACAGGTATATAGAGAAGAGTGAAATTAATTAGTGATTGGGGGGCCAGCTCAGAATTCTGTGGCTGCTGGATGGGAGCCTTGCAAACTTCCTAGTACGTGCTGAAATAGTCTGCTTTTCCTTTAATTTGCAGCCTGGTGCGACGTCATGCATGCATCACCCTGCAAAAGGACATTGTTCCAGGGCTGCAAATCAAAAGAGGAGGAGATGCTGGCAGGTAGGAGGAGGTCTGAAGGGCTCCCATCTGGTGGCCATGGACTGCCGACGAGGCTACTATACCAGATCTGCTCATCTGTATTAGTATACGACATGCTGTCATTACAGACATCAGAAGTTACGTACAATATATGTGCTTTGTATACACTATACTATGACTACAGAACATCAGATGTTATACCAGCCCTTATAATACTGTATATAACATCTGCAGGGGCATAAAGATTACGGTCGCAGAAGGTTTCATCATGACCAGGCCACGTAAGTCAGGGATCCGTCGACATCTGTCCTGACGCACATTCAACTGAAATGCATTGAGGTGCAGAAATCCACCAGTTCCTTGCACTGCAATAGCTTTAGTGGCCGCCAGCCTATCAGAGACCGGCAGTTAACATTGGCATGCCCGTCGCGGGTGATGTATGACATCACTGCCATGTACTGTTCACTCTCCTGCGTCAGCTAGGAGAAGGAAGAGGACAATGCTTGGCACAGGAGTGAGGACAGGGTAGAGTAAGCTTTTATTTTCTTGTGTTTAAATGTTTTTGAGGAGAGCGCCAGGTGGGGGGCATTATTGCAGGAGAGGGGACGATATTACAGGGCCCATAGATATGACCTACATACTGGTAGGGACCTCAGTCCAAATACTGTCCTGGGGCCTCAGACCAAATACAATCCTCGGGCCTGTAGGACTCTAGTTATGCCACTGTCTGTCTGTGCACACAGTACAGCATATCCAGTATTCAGATTAGTATATGCCATACTGGGGCACAGAAATAAGATGACATATAATAATATTGGGTGTGTTTATACTGTGCCAGATATATAATGCAATATGCACTGACTGATTTCAGCCAACTAGACCTCACATGCTATAAAATATAGTTCTATAAATACCATATGTCCTGTAGGTCTAGGATCAGTCAATGCAGGGTGCTTTATACACTACCTGCAGTCTCTATTTGACTCTCACTGTGATTTATTGCCACAGACAGAACTTCAATACAGATCAGGTGAAAGTTCTGGCAGTTGTAATAAATCAGCCTGAGTCACAGACAAAGCCACTGCAGATAGTGCCATAAACATCTCCTGTCACCTTCTGATTCTTCACCTCCTGCTTCTCCTTGGTCCAGCACTGATCTCCATACTGCTCCCCAGCTCCTCTCTGGCCAGAAGAAGCAGACCGGTGCTGGTGAGGTGAGTTCAGCAGTCACTGACTGCATACAGTGTGAGCGTGTCTGCAGTGCTGAGATGCGGCTACCGCCACTCGTACACATAATTTAAATATACAGCATCAGCACCCAGCTGCAAAAGCAGCAAGCGGCCAGTGGCCTGAAACTGCTCCTGGGGGATCGTCTCAGGGGACATCTGCTCCCTGGCACAGCCTGTCCCCGCTATTTTTAGGCTGGGGGGCCAATAAACAGTGGCTCCATACCAGCCTAAGAACACCAGCTCCCAGCTGTCTGCCTTAACTTGACTGGTTATCAAAAAGGAGGGGACCCCAGATTGCTTTTTTAAATTATTTTCATATTTAAAAAATTGCAGTAGGGACTCTCTATTCTTGATCACTAGCCTTGATAAGGCTAACATCTGAGGGTTGCAGCTCCAAGCTATGAGTTCTGCTTGGCTGGTTATCACAAATTTGGGGGAACCCATGCCATTTTTGTTTACTCAGACTATGGCTGATGAATACTCCCATCAGCCGCCACCTGTTCCCGCTGTTATTAGCAGCAGCAGGCATAGGCTGATGTGAGCAGTAGTACTTCAGCCAACCCAGTGATCGAAGTTAAACTTTTACCTCTGATCACAGCTGCGGGCTCATGCTGTCATTTGACAGCATGGGAACTGCGGCTGTCTGACCGATGGTAATGATTTTATCACTGATCAGAAACAGTTATTGCCATGTTGTCATGTGTGTGACAGCGCGACAAACACCCGGTGTTCGGAAAGCCAAACCAAACAGTAAGCTGGAGTCACACTAATGTAGAATATGGCCAAGTGCTATGCGAGAAAACATAGCATAGCACTTGGCCCAGTGTTAACCCTTTAACGACCGCCGATACTCCTCTTAACGGTTAAGGATACTTAAACCACAGGGTCGTTAATTAATGGAACTGTGGAAAAAGTGTATAGCACCCCGAGGTCGGATATTCTCCAGGGTCTCGGCTGTCGAGGGTAGCCTAGACCCCAGAAAACATGATTTGGATCATTTTTTACTGACCCCGGGTTGCGATCACCGGTATTAACCGTTTACTGGCAACTGCAAAAAAAAGTACGATGTGCCATGTAATTTCTCTCTACTCTGATGTGATCGCACATCAGAGGAGAGAGAAATAGGGTCCCCAATCTCCCCTGGTACCTCCCGGTGCTCTTCAGCCCTCTTACTTCCCCCCATGGGCACCACCATCTTTTTCCGGAAAAAAAATGGCAGGCTCATGCATACCAAAATCTGCCGGCCGCTACCCAGCAGATATCGGGGTCTCTGCTGCCAGGGTTAGCCGAGACCCCAGAGAACATACTTCGGGTTGGGTTTTACCGACCCCGGTTTTGTGATCACCGCTACTAACCGTGAAGCAGCGACCGCAAAAAAAAAAAAAGTCCGATGTGCCATTTAATTTCTCTCTCCTCTGATGTGATCACACATCAGAGGAGAGAGAAAAAGGGTCTCTGATCCCCCCCATGCCTCCCGGTGCTCCTTGGCCCTCCTGCTTCCTCCGGTGGGCGCCGCCATCTTCATCCGGGAAAAAAATGGCGGGTACCCAGCAACAATAGGAAGATTTTTCCTATTGGTTCATTTTGGTCACTGTGATAGATCTTATCACAGTGATCAAAATAAAAAAATTGTAAACCCCCCCATTAATCGCCCCCTTAGTTAGGGAAAAATAATAAAACAAAGAATTTGTATTTATTTCCATTTTCCCATTAGGGTTAGAGTTGGGCTAAAGTTAAGGTTAGGGTTGAGGCTAAAATTAGGGTCAGGGTTAGGATTAGAATTATGGTAAGGCTTCTTTTACACTTACCGTGGTTTTGCTTCCTGTTTTTGCAGTCCCAATAGATTTCTATTGGGCCGCAAAAAGGGGCTGCATTAATTCCAGGGAGTGCCATACGTCATGTGACCGTGAAGGCTGTATTTACGACCGTGAAAAAATATCGAGCCTGCTCTATATTTTTCACGTTTACGGACATGGCTCCCTGCACCCGGCACCAGCGCACTGCAGTAATTTACGCTGCCCTTGAGGGCAGATATAGTACGCCTGCGCAGGAGCCGCGGCAGGAAGCAAAGAAGAGGACGTCATCGTATGAAGATGGGAGGTGCCGGACCTGGACCGCGACGCCCATTGGACTGGACCGAAATGGGACCACCCCTGGGTGAGTATAATCTAACTTGTTTTTCTTATCTTTTAGGTTACATGGGGGCTTATGTACAGCATTACAGAATGCTGTAGATAAGCTCCTAATGGTGGTGGCCGCAGTTTATATACGAAATATGAGGTGACAAATTACCTTTAAAATGCAATAACAGGTGATCAAAAGATCGTATCTGCACCAAAATGATACCATTAAAAATGTCAGCTCAGCGTGCAAACAATAAGCCCTTATACAAACCTGAGATCACAAAAATGGAGATGCTATGGGTATCAGAAAATGGCACTTTTTTTAACAAAGTTTGAAATTTTTTTCACCACTTAGATGAACAAAAACCTAGACAGGTTTGATGTCTATGAAATCATAATTTCCTGGAGAATCATGATGGCAGGTCAGCTTTAGCATTTAGTTGTAGTGCCCGCATCTCTACCTGCAGTCCCTCTCACCCTGCAGAGACATCAGTGTACTCACCGCCAAGACTCCTGTCTTGCCCCTTCCAGGTCTGCTGCTGCCTGGGGTGCATGCACTCCTAGCATGTCTCCAAGCACTGCACTTAGAGACTGCATGCGCACCATTCCTCTGAAGTGTCCCCAGCCTATAGCTGGAGGTCTCTTTCTATTTAAACCGCCTCCTCAAACATAGAGGTGCCTGTGCAATGTTATGAGTTTGTTCCTAAGACCCTTGTCAGTTTCTCAGGTCCCTTTACTTGCATCCGAGTCTGCTGCACCTGCCAATGCTCACCTCCACAGCAGCAGAACCATCTGCACCTGCCAGTGCTCACCTCCATGGCAGCAGTGCCAGCTGCACCCACCAGTGCTCACCTCAACAGCAGCAGAGCCAGCTGCAGCCGCCATTGTTCATCTCTCTGTCACACTGTCCTGTCTGCACCTGAGGTTCCTGTCACCTTCTCTGCCTGCCTGCATCTGTCGGTCATTCCCCTGGGCCATTTAAGCTATTCACTCCTGGGGGGGTCAGCCGCCATCTACCCAAGGCCTGTCCTGGAGTAGCACCTAGATCACCTCCCTTGTCTCTCCACAGACTGTGGTATCGTTAGCTGCTGCGAGCTGGTCGGATTGGGTGAGGATCCTAATCACACCCCTCCTGGTCTTCCTTGGGCTTTGACACAGTGGTTCCACCACCCAACCTGTTACATTAGTGAACATAGTAAAAAAGCAAAACAAAAAACAACTGTGGGATTGCACTTCTTTTGCAATTGGAATTTTTTTTCCCATTTCCAGTACAAGATATGCTAAAAACAATGGTGTCATTCAAAATTACAACTCGTCCCACAAAAAACAAGCCCTCACATGGCCAAATTGATAAAAAAAATAAGAAAAATAAAAAAGTTATGGCTCTGGGAAGAATGGTTACAAAAAAACTAAAACGCAAAACTGGTTAATTAATAAAATAATTTTTCTGAAAAAAATGGTGTGAGCTCCCACATAATTTTTGTAACCAGCAAAGGGAAAGTCAACAACTGGAGGCTGATGTTTATAGCCTAGGAAAGGGGTAATAGCCGTGGAACTTCCCAAGCTATTAATATCAGTTCACAGCTGTATACTTAGCCTTTACTGGATATTAAAATTAGAGGATCCTAAAAAATGACTTGGGGTCCCCTTTTAATTAATAAAGGCTATGCAGACAGCTATGGGCTGATATTAATAGCCTAGGAGGCATGGATACTGGGCCCCCTGGCTAAAAACATCAGCTCTCAGCCGCCCCAGAAAAGGCACATTCTGGCACTTAGCCTTGATCTTTCCACTTGCCCTATAGCGGTGGCAAGTGGAGTGATAGTTGAGAGAGGTTGATGTCACCTTTGTATTGTCACACACACACACACAGAAAAAGTCCTTTAATTGAAAGAATGGCACAGATTCCTTTAAGAAATCTTAATTAAACCATACTTATAACCACATCCATTCCACAGACGACCTTATCATCTGTAAAAGAGTTAAAAAATAAAAAAACAACAATATTCCTCACCTTTCCGCATAGATACTGCTAATCCATTTGTCCCATAACGGGTCTAGCTCTGCTACATCTAGATGGCAAGTTGCATGATGCGACCATACAGCCTGTCATCCAGCAGAGACACTGAGCAGCGTGTGCTCAGTGTCCAAATGTGAACACCTATTCCCTGTCTGAGCTCACTGCGAGCGTGAGAAAGTTCTCCTGCTCGTGGTGCCATCAGACAGGTCCTGGGAGTTCACAGCCAATGAACTCACTTCACCTTTCTGACGTCAATGAGAGCGCTGTGGGAATTTTGATCTATCTTTGAAATAGATATACTGTAGGAGTTTTACTCACTTGGGTGCGACGGGAGGAAAACAGGAGGCTTGTTCCTTTAAAAATTCATGGTTTATTGCTTCATAAACCCAGAAGCAAAAACAGAAAACAAACAGCTTTTAGATCAGGCAAAAAAACTACCAATGTCCACAGAACGGCTCTGTTCTGCCAGGCCTGTAGGCACACAGGCTGGGGTAGTGTACAATGTTCAGGCTTGGTCTGGAGCAAAACACACAGAGGAGGCCTTTTCCCTCCCAACACACAGACCATGTGCCAAACAACAGCCTCCATCATATAGGCTGTTAGCTACATCCAGCTACATCCAGAGGTGAGGAATGTAGGTAGCCAGACCCACCCATTTATCATAGCTACCTGCACTGCATTCCAGTCCCAGGTGCACCAAACGAACCTCTTAATGCTTACGTGCATTAAAGAAGAAACTCTGGGTTACATCACAGAGAGCAGCCATCTCTGTGACACATAACTCCCATTGACTACACGGCCGTTAACCTCCCTACAATACATATATTCATGTATTTTCATGACTATGAAAATTGTAAATTCACGCTGAAGGCATCAAAACTATGAGTTAACACATGTGGAATTATATATTTAACAAAGAAGTGTGAAACAACTGAAAATATGTATTACATTCTAGGTTCTTCAAAGTAGCCACCTTTTGCTTTGATGACTGCTTTGCACACTCTTGGCATTCTCCTAAGTGTTTACTTTTTTTTTTACAAACCCAACTCTTTCACAAAAATGAAGTGATATGAAGTGCTAGTTAGGTAGACATCCAAACAGGAAGCTTCTTCAACAGTGTAGTAAGTTGGTGTGTGCTCTACAAATGTAAAATTTGACAAACAAAGCTTGCAAAAAAGCTGGCAAACACTAGAAAAAACAATACAAGAAAATGTTTGTGACATATACACAATTGCCGTTAAATGTCTGAAATTTAGGAAAGGTTTTTTTTTGTTTTTAAAAAGTAAATGTTCACTCTTCAAAAATTGCACAAGAAAGGCAAAAATGCAATACAGTACTTTTTGACAAGCAAATACTCTTAGGCCGGGGTCACACTTGCGAGTGCAATGCGAGAAATTTGCGCCAGTCTCTCGCATCAATTCCCGGCACTGCCGCTGGCACTCGGGACCAGAGCATGCGGCTGTGTAACACCTCAGGTAACCATTTGTTACAGTGATGTTACCTTCCTATCGGGGAGGGTGATATCATGCGTGGAGGATTCTCTTTAATAGGTAAGCACACACATGCAACACATTCTGAATCCATTTACCATATACACAAACGGAGTTCAAGTCCAGATTAATATGTAAAAATGTCAATTTTATTTCTCTTAAATACTAATAACAATCCTCATAAAATATAATATACCTGACATTACATGCTCAGCAAGGGAAAACGACAACGGTACCAGACCTGTGTGACCAGCCACTCACCATCATTACATAAATAAAGTGCTTAGTGCTACTATAATATTTAAAGGGACAAGGAAAACCCCCCCAGGATAAAGTATTATTGTCTATCTAACATCAGCACAGCGTAATATACCTGACATGCTTCCTTACCCATATAGCAGGCAGCGGATGGTCACACAGCACAGCCCCAACGCGCGTTTCGCATTGGCTTCGTCAGGGGGCAGTCCACCGCCAGGTCCACCGCCCCCTGACGAAGCCAATGCGAAACGCGAGTTGGGGCTGTGCTGTGTGACCATCTGCTGCCTGCTACATGGGTAAGGAAGCATGCCAGGTGTATTACGCTGTGCTGATGTTAGATAGTCAATAATACTTTATCCTGGGGGTTTTTTCTTGTCCCTTTAAATATTATAGTAGCACTAAGCACTTTATTTATGTAATGGTGGTGAGTGGCTGGTCACACAGGTCTGGTACCGTTGTCGTTTTCTCTTGCTGAGCATGTAATGTCAGGTATATTATATTTTATGAGGATTGTTATTAGTAGTTAGGAGAAATAAAATTGACATTTTTACATATTAATCTGGACTTGAACTCCGTTTGTGTATATATTAAATGCTATGAGCATGGAGTGTCCTATTGTGACTTGGTGGCCCAGTGTTCATGGTTCATCTATGGCATGATGAACGAACATAGGGGCAGGATTGTATCCATTATGGGATTAAGTTATGACATTCTGAATCCAGGCCAGGAGGGGGAGATCAGGACCCGGATTTAGGGGAGCTTCTCTCATTTTTAAGTATCCTGGTCTGGAGAAATAGTTAGCCAGTCTAAGAAACACAGTGGACAGAGTTAGTTGGTCCAGGGAGACCAAGGAGAGCAGTCAGAGAGAGACTGAGAAAGCTGGAAGTCTGTGAGGCAGAGAGAAGAGCCATGCAGCCAGGACTGAGCTGCGGCTCCTGGGAGGGAGGAAAACCTGAAGGGTTGTTGTTTGCAGTGGAGCATTGAGGAAAGAAGCGCAGGAGTGGAATGGGCACCGGGAGCCCGAGACTTTAGTGGGACTCTAAGACACATAGCAGAACCAGAGGGCACTAAACTACACATTAACTGCCCACAAGAAAGCCTGAGGTGCACCAGTACTCCAAGAGTCTGGGTCGTGATAGAGACCCTATAAAAAGACTCAAGCTGCCTACCGTGCAGGCAGCTGTTCCAGGACAGGAGAGATGATACCTTGCCAGTAACTTACAAGCAGCAGGGGCCTCGCCTTCTTAGCACAAGTAGGAAAGGCTTATGGACCTCACATGGGAGAATGGTCACTTTTCCTCCAAGCCGGCCGGACCACATCACCACCTGTGCCTGGTACCCTGAACTGTGAACTACTACCACCACTAAACCAGGTAAAGAATTTACAACTTGTGTCCTCCACTTATTCATCAGCATACAACATACTTGCCACACACATTGGGAGCCCTGCGAACCACGGTTCACCTGTGGGAAGCATCACCATCCAGCCGCCATACCATCACCCCAGAGGACCCCTTTAAGTGGCATTGGTCCCTACTGACTGATAACCACAGGTGGCATCACAAATAGACTTTATTAAACCCTTAAAAAACCTTTCCCCATTTAAGTGAGCACCCAGGGCCACGGACCGGGTCGCAACAACCGTGACATCCCTTTTAAGTGCGACAGGACCCGGTAATGAGTACCCTATTGCCCAGGCAGGCGACTCAGCTGCATTGAAATACATGCAGCCGCACGCTCCGGTCCCGAGACTCGCATTGCACTCGCAAGTGTGACCCCGGCCTTACTGACTCACTGATATATATATATTATTCTGCCTTGTTGTTGAATTTAAGTGCATTAAGATTGGAAAAAATGTAATTGAAATGAAGAAGGGAAGATGCCAGCTACACCATAACACTGATCAGTCTTTTACTGCTATTATTTATCCTATCTTATATTTCAGTCTCTACCATTATCAATTGAATCACTATTATTCATGACTGATATATGCATTATATTTTTCTTTCTTTGAAACAATGTTGACTCGCTGCTGTCTATTGCACAAACAATTAAGACAAACATGCATAATTCAAGTGTGACAGGACATCTGCCAGCTATAGTAAATTACTGCATGATCGATCATATTAACACTGCTGCTGGCACTTCTCTTATCTCTCTCCCCTTGCCAATCGAATATATGCACTATTCACCGGCTACCATACACATCATCACTGCTACAGCTGTACAACACTTTACGGTCTGTAGAATTTCCCCAATGTTTTAGGGCTATCTTTTTGTTTGTTTTTTCTTGTTTCTGAGCTTTATACAATGATGTCCTATCACTATCTGAAATCACACTAAAGTTGCTGCTGCATTCCCTACCTAGGCTTTACACCATGTGATATGACACTGAAAACCATTTTGGGGAAGCTCAAGCAGCCCACACAGTCAGACCTGAGGTTATGTCTGCCTTCTGTAGCTGATGCAATTTTATTTCTTTTTTTTGTTGTTGTTCATTCACACAAGTTGAATGGCAAATTGATCAAACTCACTGGGACCTGTAAACTTCTTCATGAAATTCAACTTGATTTAAATTTTCAATTAATTCTCTCAGTTTTAATGCCCAACATATGTATGCCTTGAAAACAGCATCAAATCGTCTAGGAACTCTTTCTCACAATTTTGGAAGGAAATCAGCAAGGAGGTTGGTCTGTACATGCTGGAAAACTAATCACTGGAGATTGGGAAATGTATTCAAATTAAATTACAATTTCACAAAAATCTGAATTTTGAAGAACGAGGTTCTGTTCTAGGACCCTACTCTTCTTCATGTGACGCTGAGTCACTTTTCACAGCCAAGCCATGAGTCAGGACAATCAATAAGTCGAAGGTCAGAAACCAGGAAGGTACATCATAAACAGAAGGAAGAGACAAAGGAGTAGTCAAGTAACGTTCCAAAGTCTCTGTGTCTATGGTTCTCAATGTCGACCAGTTTTTAGTAATTCTTCCAAAGATCTTGAACAGCACATCTTGAAACTCCAGCCTGCTTAGAAATATTTGCATAGAAGAGACGTTTCTGATGCAGTATAACTACTACGTCTTGTTGCTGAGCTCAGTCTTACCATCCTGTATGACCTGTGACATAAAACTGTTCCACAACCTCACCTTTGCAGCAGAGTTTGATTTTTCTCACCCATTTTTAACCCCTTCATGACCTGAGGTATTTTCTATATTGCCTTTTTGTTTTTTTCTCCCTTTCTTCGCAGAGCCATAACTTTTTTATTTTTCTGTCAAAATTGCCATTTGAGGGCTTTTTTCGTGGAACAAGTTGTACTTTTGAACGACACCATTGGTTATAACATATTGTGTAGTGGAAAACGAGAAAAAAAATTACAAGTGCGAAAAAATTGCAAAAAAAGGGCAATTCCACATATTTTTTTTCTTACCATTATCATTAAATGCTAAAACTGACTGGCCATTATGATTCACCAGGTCATTGCAAGTTCATAACCACCAAACATGTCTAGGTTACCTTTTATTTAAGTGAGAAAAAAAATCCAAACTTTGGTAAAAAAAAAAAAAATTCCGAGACCTGTAGCGTCTCCATTTTTTGCAATCTGGAGCTGGGTGAGGGCTTATTTTTTGTTCACCGAACTGGCATTTTTATTGATGCCATTTTGGTGCAGATACAGTTTTTTGATTGCCAATTATTGTATTTTATTGGACTGTAGCTGCGACCAAACAAACACTATTCTGAAATTTTGAATTTGTTTCTCGTTATGTCGTTTAGCGATCGGGTATTTTTTTAATATGGATAGATCAGGGGATTCTGAATGCGGCAATACCAAATATGTGTATATTTGATTTATTTTATTGTTTTAATTTGAATAGGGCAAAAGGGGGGCGATTTCAACTCTTTATATCTTAAAAATTGTAATATTTTTAAAAATATTTGTTTTTACTTTTTGCATGCTTCAATAGTCTCCGTGGGAGACCAGAAGCTGCAGTTGTTTGATACACACAGGTGAAGATCAGATTCCCTGTGTGTAGCTGAAATGCTCACTTGCAATGAGTGCTGACCACCGGACTGTGCTCATAGCAATCAGGCTATGACATCCATAGAGGTCTACTGGAGACCTCTGGTTAATCAATCTGGAAGTTACATGGTTAGTATCCGCGCTACTGAAAAGATGAATGTCCAGACATATTGAAGATAAAGATGATGGTTTATTCTCAAAGCTTTTCAAAGTCATTAGGACTTCTTCCTCAGGAGATGTCCTAGCATCTCCTGAGAAAGAAGTCCTAGTGACTTCAAAACGCGTTGAGAAAAAACCATAATCTTTAACTTCAATACGTTCGGACATTCATCATTTCAGCAGCGTGGCTACTAACCACATAACTTCCAGATTGATTACCCTGACTCGATCATGACCTGACCTAGTGGATCTGCGGCAGCTGTCAAAACTCTGAGTTTGTTATGCGGTTTTCTACAATAAATAGGTGAGTGCAATCTTATTGTACTTTTGAAACTCTCCATCGGATAAGACTCTATTACACTTTTATTTTCTCCTGTAGTTGTTCTCGGAGACCTCTGGATGTCATGCCAACCCATCGGTGACCTACGATCGTGTGACGGCGTCACCGATGGGTGGGATTTCCAATGCGCTTCCCGTAAGCGTGAGTTAACTGCTGCTGTCAGAGATTGAAATCACTGTTTAACAGATTAACAGCCATGGGTAAATCATGATTATACCTGTGGCTGTTAGAGGCACATGTCAGCTGTTCAAAACAGTTGACATATGCCAGAAAAGATGTGGGCTCAGCACCAGAGCCCACATCAAAGAGAGGTATTCCGATGTGGACATATTATTGCGCCCAACGTCGGAAAGGGGTTAAGTCTCCTATTCATCTGTTTACTTTTCAAGTAATGACTGTGATTCAAACTATATGTGAAAATGGTGATTATAATCATTTTTTGTATAATTGGTAACACATACAACTGACTATAATCTTATAAACCCCCTGATTTTTTTCTAAAATATGCCTAGAATTGTTACTGTTTTCAAGGCAAGCTGTGGTTGTACAAAGTATTGATTTGACTTTGATTCCTCTTTTATTCGTTCACTTTTCATTTTAATTGATAAAAATAAACATGTTTATCTTTTAAAACATTTGAACTTAGTAGCATTTTCCACACCTTCCTAAAATGTTTGCACAATATTGTATATTAGATATTAGATTATTCATATTTACTGTATCATTCCATAAATGGTATTTCTACAACTTTGTTCTGCTTTTATATCCTACTAGCTGAAGAATGCTTGGGCATAGTAACTAATTGTGGTTAGTTATAGCACCTCACTTCTCTCATTTTCCCATCGTGCCTCTCATTTTCCCCCTCACATCTCTCATTTTCCCCCTCACTCCTCTCATTTTCCCCTCACACCTCTCATTTTCCCCTCACTCCTCTCATTTTCCCCTAACACCTGTCATTTTGACCTCACACCTGTCATTTTCCGATCACTCCACTATATTCCCCTCACTCCTCTCATTTTGCACTCACACCTCTTCATTTTCACCTCACATCTCTCATTTTCCCCTCAGTATATACCTGTATGTCATTTCCCCTGTATTTAGTACATACCTGTATGTCATTTCCTCCTGTATATAATATATACCTGTATGTCATCTCCTCCTGTATATAGTTAATACGTGGATGACATCTCCTCTTATATATAGTATATACCTGTATGTCATCTCCTGTATAGAGTATATGCCTATATGTCATCTCCCCTGTATATAGTATATACATGTACGTCATCTCCTTCTGTATATAGCTGTATGCCATCTCCTCCAGTATATAGTATATACCTGTGTGTCATCTCATCCTGTATATAGTATATACCTGTGTGTCATCTCCTGTATATAGTATATACCTGTATGTCATCTCCTTCTGTATATAGTATATACAGTATGTCACAGAGCAACTCCATTCTAGACACGACGGAGCTAGATGTGGCCTGTGCCTGCCGTGTACTGATAGGGCTATGTTGAGTGGGTGTGGCTATATAGAGTGGGCGTGGCTCAATACATACACACACATACATACACTGAACATTATATATATATATGTATATATATATATATATGTGTATTCTTATTTATTGATCTGATTCACCTTTTTTTTTATTAGACATTTTGAATCCATTATTGTTAGTTATTCTGTATTATGCAGGACTTTGATATCGTGATTTCAGTTCATATTGGATTTTGCCTGGTTTTAAATGTTTTTTTGCACTTTCAAGGAGTTTGAACGGTTCATATATAATACCTAATGAAGAAAATTTTTATTTTGTGCTGGTTTGTTGTGCACACAAATTATATATTGACTTTTTTTCAATATGTTTTGTAGTACCCTACTTTAGTATAATAGGCTGCACTCACTTTTTTTCTTGATTAGGCAAGCTCTACTGTCCAAACATCTATTCACAGGTATCAAGGGATGTCTCCCCACCTGCATCTCTCCACCTCAATCAGCCTAGATTGCTTGCTCTTAAAGGGAACCTGTCACCTGAATTTGGCGGGACCGGTTTTCGGTCATATGGGCGGAGTTTTCGGGTGTTTGATTCACCCTTTCCTTACCCGCTGGCTGCATTCTGGCCGCAATAATGGATTGAAGTTCATTCTATGTCCTCCGTAGTACACGCCTGCGCAGTCGCATCTTGGCACCATCCAGGTTGAAAACTGTTTATTTCCAGACATGAAATACAGCGTAGGACAGATTGATGGGCAGGTGAGGGATATATTTATTTTTTTATTTTTCTTAAAGGAAACGAGGGCTTCAATGGAATGGGCGTTAGGTGAGTATAACTGTGTCAGTTTTAAATAATAAAAAGAAAAGTGTGTTTTGCTTTTATTTCAACTAAAGGACTTTATTTTAGCTGTGTGTTTATTTACAATAAAACTATAGGATGGATTAGAAATGGATAGGTGTATTATAGATGCCTCTCCATTACCAAGTGGGCTTTATGTCACCAGACAATAGAAACATGACATCAACCCCACATATATGAACCCCACTTGCCACTGCTGCAGAGCAAGTGGGAAGAGCTGGGCAAAGTGTCAGAACTGGCTCGTATAATAAGTGTGCCTATTTTGGGGGGGTTGGAGGTTGATGCTTTTAGGCTGGGGAGCCATTACGCATGGACCCTTACCAGCCAGAGAATTCTAGCCCTCAGCTGTCTGCTTTAGCTTGGCTGGTTGTCAGAAGCACATATGAACCCCATATTTTTTATTTCTATATTTTTAGCGCAGGTGGTGGCTGATGAATACCCCCATCAGCCACCACCTGCTTTCGCTTTTAACAGTTGAATACAACTCTTAACATTGTCACCTGCTAGCGCTGATCACATTGCGAGCAAAAGACAACAATGTAAGCTGCCTTCACTTCAGCACCCGGTACTGGAGAACAGTGTGATCACTACTGCCTGTACATGTCACACTGATGATACATGGATGTCATCCGTGTGTCATCAGAGTAATATGTGCAGGACGTCTTGTAGCCCGTGCTGCTACCAGAAACACTGACTTGTGAAAGAGCCCTTAATGAACTCTATCATTTACTGAACTTTGGCAGACTCCTGACAATTTTTAGGGAAAAAGCTCGGGAATCCAACCACAGATCCGAATGTGCAACATTGGTGCCGAATTTGAGATTGGCGAATGTTTTCCGAACAAGTTTGCTCATCTCTACGCTTTACCATCTCTTTTAAATGGGAAAACAGAATTCTGGATTTTTTTTTAACTAGGCAATATCTTTTCACACATTGTTTTGTTCAATTGAGGCCTACCTTTTTGAATTCCTTAAATATGAATGGATCTTCGACTGGTTGTCTGTGTATTCGTCCATCTGTATTAATATATGGTACTGTTCATATGACCATAATTTCTCATTGACTGAGCAATCTTGGTAGACATGTCTGTTAGGGGTCGAGTTCCCGTCTCTGCACAGGGGGAATCTCGGGCCATCTCCGCTGCGGTCTCCCATTCTTCTCCTGCTGCAGTGGAGCCTGCGCAGCAGAGACGTCAGTCCCAGCGTCTCACTCAGTCTGACTCTGTACAAAGAGTTACTGCTGCTTTTCCGGCTTCTGCCATTGAAGTCAGTGCTGGGCAGCGGCAAGCAGACACTTCTGGGACTAAGTCCTGCTTTTCTCGTTCTGAGCTTGCCCAGAGTAAGATCTCTCAGTGGAGATCGAGGGTCACATGTTCAGATACTGCAGCTAAAGCCATTGGTCCTTCAGGAAGGTCCTGTAGGTGCTCAGGCTCTGTGGCAGCCTCTCATTGGTCCTTATAGGAAGGTCCTGTACGTGCTGCAACTATTTAAGGCTCGCATGGCCGCACGGCCATGCGCTAGTATCTTTCTATGCTATGTACTTTGCACCAGTGTGGTCATGTAAGTTTGTGTTCAGGGACCCGGCTGAAATAAGCCCCTAGAATGCTGGCACCTCCGGCGAGGAGATTGTGTGTGTATGTATTCAGGGACCTGGCTGAAATAAGCCCCTAGAATGCTGGCACCTCCGGAGAGGAGTTTTGTGTGCATGCATGACCACTGACTGCTCTCAGTTGGGTAGTTAGCATGTGCCTCTGTGAAGTCTAACAGGGCGCAGTGCTTTGCTTTCACGGCTACTCTGTGAAATTACAGAGTTAGTTCATACCGCCATATAGTTCCGCCGTTTGCTAGCAGCAGTTTCTCCTGCACGGTGGACCCCGGGCTGCGAACGCATAAATTTCAATAAAACATCTATATTTACTCAGTTCATTCCGCTAGCCCTAACAATGTCTGATTTGATCAAAGAGCCGGGTCAAAACATCAATGCAAGTCTATCGGTCAGTGAAAAGTCGAACAGCACTCAGATGCCACCAAAGTGTGGTTTGATTTTGACCGACTGTTAATAGAAGGTGGATAAAACTTTTTTCTTTTTCACACACAAGAAAAACTGATGACAATTGGGACAAATTATAATAAAAATATGGTGAGATCGTTGATAAACCTTTCGGATACTTTTTCTCAAATGTGAAAAAACTGAGATGTGAATGAGCAATAATACTGCTAACTCTAATTGTTTGAAGATTTTTTAATTTGCCCTGTCATGCTGGATATTTTCTTCTGGGCAAAATCGTGACTGATGGAAAACTATTCTTGCTTGGGGTTAATCATTGTTTTTCTTTTGCTTGCTTGCCTATTATTTGAGAATTGCCCAGATGTCCTCAATGGAATTGAGATCTAGGAAGTTTCCTGGCTATGGCCAAACAATTCAATGTTTTTTTCAGTGAGCCATTTGGTTATCACTGTATCATTGGAACATGGTGCTATTTCATTCTAGAAAAAAGAATTATTCATCAACAAATATTATAGATACTGGTTTGGTGCGAGACATTGCTCTCCGAGAATTTTTAGATACTATTCTTTATGTACAGTTAGGTCCATATATATTTGGACAGAGACAACATTTTTCTAATTTTGATTATAGACATTACCACAATGAATTTTAAACAAAACAATTCAGATGCAGTTGAAGTTCAGACTTTCAGCTTTCATTTGAGGGTATCCACATTAAAATTGGATGAAGGGTTTAGGAGTTCCAGCTCCTTAACATGTGCCACCCTGTTTTTAAAGGGGCCAAAAGTTATTGGACAATTGACTCCAAGGCTATTTCATGGACAGGTGTGGGCAATCCCTTCGTTAGGTCATTCTCAATTAAGCAGATAAAAGTCCTGGAGTTGATTTGAGGTGTGGTGCAGGCATTTGGAAGGTTTTGCTGTGAAGTAAACATGTGGCCAGAGGAGCTCTCCATGCAGGAGAAACAAGCCATCCTTAAGCTGCGAAAACAGAAAAAAACCCATCCGAGAAATTGCTGCAATATTAGGAGTGGCAAAATCTACAGTTTGGTACATCCTGAGAAAGAAAGAAAGCACTGGTGAACTCATCAATGCAAAAAGACCTGGGCGCCCACGGAAGACAACAGTGGTGGATGATCGCAGAATATTCTCCATGGTGAAGAGAAACCCCTTCACAACAGCCAACCAAGTGAACAACACTCTCCAGGAGGTAGGCGTATCAATATCCAAATCTACCATAAAGAGAAGACTGCATGAAAGTAAATACAGAGGGTTCACTGCACGGTGCAAGCCACTCATAAGCATTAAGAATAAAAAGACTAGACTGGACTTTGCTAAAAACATCTAAAAAAGCCAGCACAGTTCTGGAAGAACATTCTATGGAGAGATGAAACCAAGATCAACCTCTACCAGAAAGATGGAAAGAGAAAAGTATGGTGAAGGCGTGGTACAGCTCATGATCCAAAGCATACCAGATCATCTGTAAAACATGGCGGAGGCAGTGTGATGGCTTGGGCATGCATGGCTGCCAGTGGCACTGGGTCACTTGTGTTTATTGATGATGTGACACAGGACAGAAGCAGCCAAATGAATTCTGAGGTATTCAGAGACATACTGTGTGCTCAGATCCAGCCAAATGCAGCCAAACTGATTGGTCGTCGTTTCATACTACAGATGGACAATGACCCAAAACATAAAGCCAAAGCAACCCAGGAGTTTATTAAAGCAAAGAAGTGGAATATTCTTGAATGGCCAAGTCAGTCACCTGATGTCAACCCAATTGAGCATGCATTTCACTTGTTAAAGACTAAACTTCAGACAGAAAGGCCCACAAACAAACAGCAACTGAAAACCACCGCAGTGAAGGCCTGGACGAGCTTCAAAAAGGAGGAAACACAGCATCTGGTGATGTCCATGAGTTCAACACTTCAGGCAGTCATTGCCAACAAAGGGTTTTCAACCCAAGTACTAAAAATGAACATTTTATTTAAAATTATTGAATCTGTCCAATTACTTTTGGTCCCTTTATAAACAGGGTGGCACATGTTAAGGAGCTGAAACTCCTAAACCCTTCATCCAATTTTAATGTGGATACCCTAAAATGAAAGCTGAAAGTCTGAACTTCAACTGCATCTGAATTGTTTTGTTTAAAATTCATTGTGGTAATGTCTATAATCAAAATTAGAAAAATGCTGTCTCTGTCCAAATATATATGGACCTAACTGTATGTGGTCATAGGCAAAATTTTGAGTAAGCTCACTCTTTTGGATGAAAAGCAACCCCACATGAATGGTCTCAGGATACTTTACTATTGCCAGGACATAGGTCTCATGGTATCACTGATCTGTTTGTTCTAAACACAAACATTCTTCCAGATGTCCCAAACAGTCTGAAGGGTGCTTCATTAGAGAAAATATCTTTAAAACAGTCCTCATTAATCCAATCTATATTCTCCCAGAAGTTTATCAGTCCTTTAAGAACTTATTTGCTCTTTGGCTTGACTCTAGGCCAGCCTCCAAAAGCCTTCACCTCAGTCACTGTGCATTCAGATGCAATATTACCTGCCTGCTCCATTTCTGAATAAACTCTACATTGGTATTAAACTGATCACCTAGCTGATTTCTCTTTAGTAGATCGTCTTGACACTGGACTTTATTGGCTGTCTGGATGCCATCTTCCCAGCATTTTCACTGCTCTTTAAATTCATTGCAATAAATGGTTGGCTTGTGGGCAACCTCACAAGCAGCAATGTCCTTGCTTGTAAAGTACTTTTGATGCAAAGCAATTTTGACTGTATATGTTTTCCTAAAATAAACCATTGTTCACAGAAGAAGACAACATTTTCTTTTAAAGAAACTAGTCTGCTCTTTTTCTATTTCAATCAGGATGGCGACTATATCACAATATAATAAATGTTTTATTGTACATCATTATCAGCATGACAGAGTGTGATCAGCTTCCTCGTCTACATTTTTTTGTAAGCTAAAGAAAAGATCACGAAAAGTAAGAAGGAGGAAGGCACCTCTGTTTAAAATTCTTCAGTTTATTTTTTCAAAGGATTAAAAACTCCAGATGTTTAGCACAAAAAAACTCTGGCGCGTTTTTGGCACTAGTGTGCCCTTAGTCATAGAGTACATGAGATAAATAAAAGATCACTGGCCAAAATTTTGACCATGCACTGACTTTGGTTTAATCTCCTAAGATGGGGTGGTGCAAGTGCAGATTGATAGTTTAGCTTTCATAATATTATCATGAACTTCCCCTCTAAGGAGATGACAACAAGGAATGATGCAGAATATCTTGGGCAGGGGTGGCAGGTCACTGAGACTAGAAGCAAAAAAATAGCAAAAATAGCTATAGAGGCAGGAGAGATGTAACTGCAGTACACTCCCCATTGCATTTGTGGCTCATGATCATAACACTTAAATAATAGATTTCTCTAAAACGTCAGAATGAGATTCTACAAAGAAGGTAAAAATTGAATCATTAAAGGACCTTTATACACATGTCATTAGTAAAGATTCTAATATCCTGATGACAAGTTCCCTTTAGTGCATCTCCCAATAGAACAACAGAAGTCAGGTGCCTAAACTGTGCAAATCTGAATGAACAGCCTTGTAGTGTCTCATTGGGAGCAAAGAAGGAGGAGTAGAGTTTTCAAACTGTCTCTAACTTTAGCCTGAAATCTTAGTTGGAGTTTCTATGTGTCTGGCACACAGCTGCAGTCAGTGAGGAATAGCAAGACAAGGAACGGAGAGGCGTCTCCTCAGCGCCTTTCTTTCCACAAAATGCAGAATATTTGTAAATTGAACATGGCAGAAAGAACTTTGCTTACAGTTTTCCTAACTTTGATGCTCATCGGATGTACTCAGGCTCAGCAGAGAGGTAAAGTTTCATGTAGTATGTGCCCTTTTTGTGTGTGTTTCCTTGCTCAATACAATGGCTCTGTCTATAACTGCTGCTGTCCCAGATATCAAATGCAACATTTTTCTGCGACAGCTCAAAACAGCGGAGAACAAATATGCTCTGATTCCTTTAATCTTTTGGAGTGTAACTGCATGTATCTTTTTATGTTACTTTAGATTTGGACTTAATAGTTAAGCGTTGCTCTTATGTTTGCTACTTTTTCAGATGCTCGTAAAAACCCATGTCTGTTTTTAACATTTCAACATTCTGTTTTCCTGTTAATACACGTGATCATGATTTCTTAAGTTTAAAAAAAGTAGCCAACAGTAACTTATGCTAGATTGAGTGTTCACATTTAACTTGATTGTAATCCATATTACATGTTTTAGCACTTTCCTATTTTGTTTTTTTAGCTTGAAATACTGCCCTAGGGTATATGAGAATGCACGTTCTTGTGACTTTATAAACCTGTGATAGAATGTTATATTACAGAGTCAGTGCAGAATGGTGATGAGCAATAGCAGTCCTGTAAGAAAATTCTCTACATCATCAGGCTCACGTTCGTAGAGAGTATTGTAATAGCGATGATGTCCTAGACATATTCAACTATGTATGGGTATAGGAATTGTTCTTGAAAGTGACAGACATTTTGAAATATCAATTTCGATCTTATGCCATACAGTTATTAAGCCTAGAAAATCTTTTCTCGTTTTGCATAGCACTAGTGTTTAACCTTCGTCAGGCTGCATAATTTTACAACGTTAACAGGCTGCAGAGGTACAATTGTACCTTCATATATATTTTATTGAAATTTGGCCAATATATTCTGGACCAAAACTGCAGAGATGTCACGAAATTTCAGCCCTCTATGGCTTTTCGAAAAAAAAAGTTACTGCAATTTTAAAACGGAATAGTTACAATTGTACCTAGTCAGCCGGACGAAGGTTAAAGGCTCTTGGTCCGATCCTGGTGCCAGCAACTCCAGGTTGACATAAATTCTGACACTATCCTTGCAGTTGTAATTAGTAGAGAACATCAAAACACATCATCCTGGTTTGGTGTCTGCTTTGGTATTTTTTTTGCTCATCTGTAGTAGTTAGACATTGATTCCATTGGAGAGGATGAGCCCAGCTGCTTAAATTTATTATAGGACTAAACGGTATGTCCCCTTTCATAAATTGCCAGCTGTTTTTTGTGGAAAAAAAAGCAAAAACATATTATTAATGTTCTAGGGGTTCAGTATTATGCATTTTGGTTTCGTCCATTGGTTGTACAAGCAGTGAAGTCATGTCGACAGGACTGGAGCCTATTTAGATGGCACTAGCCGCTGAGCTCGGCGTGGTTGGTGCAGCCAAAAATTAAACTAGGGAAGCACCAGAGACACAACATGGGACCCAGGGAGGGGAAGTAAAGTGCAGTCTTCTTACTTTATACAAAATTGAGCCAACAGGCAAATATTTTCTTAAAGAGAACTGCTCTAAAGGTGATTTTTTAGAGACTTATGTATGATGGCTATATTCCTTTTAACAGGCAAAGCATCATTTAACAGTTCCAGTGACTGCATCTTTGTGCAACTCATTCAATAAATAGGACTGAACTACGATACCAGGCACAGCTGCTACATAATGTATGCTAATTTGACTGGTAATCGATGAAGGAGACATCCTTTGGACCCTTCAGCTAGTTTTTGGTGATGCCAAGAGTCAGCAATTTTCAAAATACCAGAAGCCCATTTTAAAAGCATATTTGGGCCTAAAGAGTTCTGATAAATCTATTCCAGAAGTACAAAAACTTCCTAGGGAAGCTATCAAGCCTTTCTGCTCACTACCTTGCATATATTACAAGGAATAGGAACATAGTAACATAGTTAGCAAGGCCAAAAAAAGACATTGGTCCATGCAGTTCAGCCTATATTCCATCAGAATAAATCCCCAGATCTACGTCCTTCCAGATTCTCACTGCCCTAACAGTAAAGAATCTATGCATAACAATAGAGACTGCCATTGTATCAAAGCTCTAATGCCTCTACCCTATATAAAGAGACTAATTCATTAATGATGTATGATGACACTATAGATCTGCTATAACTGTACTATGCAAATATGATTTTTACATTCCACCTACATGCCCTGGCATCCAAACAAAAATGTGAACAATGAAGCTAATGCCTATACTGGTTATTTGTGTGTCCAATAATTAATTCTGGTCTCAATATCAGCCTATGTATTGAAATAAAAGATAAATGTTTGGAAAAATACGTATATTTCCTGTTTTTGTACATTTCCATTAGAATTACTATCTAGCAGCAAGGGATCAGTGTGTCAAGGAAAGCATATGATGAAGAGAAGCTCAATCCCATTATCATCCACAATGAACTTGTGGCATCTTCTAATAGCTGTAATTGTTTACTGCATTGTTTCAAAGTTGTTGGCTTATCTTCATCTTCATGGTTGCATAAAATATGACTTTTGGTCCAAATGAAAGGGTACTGACAAACTGTATTACAATAGATTTCGCAAACAGGGTGTTTTATAATCATTTAGATCATGGATTTCAAGAGGTGAAAATCATAATTTGAATACACTTTCTTGCTAAAAAGAAATAATTAATATTGATATAAAAAGTTTTCCAAAATTCATTGACTACTTAAAGGGAACCTGTCACCCCCAAAATCGAAGGTGAGCTAAGCTTATCGGCATCAGGGGCTTATCTACAGCATTCTGTAATGCTGTAGATAAGCCCCTGATGTAGCCTGAAAGATGAGAAAAAGAGATTAGATTATACTCACCCAGAAGCGGTCCCGCTGCTGTCCAGTCCGATGGGCATCGCGGTCCGGTCCAGCACCTCCCTTCTTCATACGATGACATCCTCTTCTTGTCTTCATGCTGCGGCTCCAGCGCAGGCGTACTTTGTCTGCCATGTTGAGGGCAGAGCAAAGTACTGCAGTGCTCAGGCGCTGGGAAAGGTCAGAGAGGCCCGGTGCCTGCGCACTGCAGTACTTTGCTCTGCCCTCAAGAGGGCAAACAAAGTACGCTTGCATTGGAGCATGAAGACAAGAAGAGAACATCATCGTAAGAAGATGGGATGCCCCAGACCGGACTGTGGCACCCATCGGACCAGAACAGAACCGGGACAGCCCCTGAGTGAGTATAACCTAACCTCTTTTTCTCATCTCATCTTTCAGGATACATCGGGGCTTATCTACAGCATTACAAAATGCTGTAGATAAGCCCCTGATGCCAGTGGGCTTAACTCACCTTCTATTTTGTGGGTGACAGATTCCCTTTAAGCAGAACATTCCCAGGTAGCACACGTAGAAATACCTGTGTTCAGTTTCTATGTACTCTCAACATGGAAATATTGTAACATCTGTATCTAGAGATCCTGTTACTCAGCGTTAAAAATGGCTGGGGTTTCATGTATCAAAATTAGATTTAAAGAATAGGTTCAGTTTCAGTCTCAGTGGCTTCCCATATGCTTCTGATCAAACATAGTTAGAGATGGATAGGTCCCACCTCTAGATCTGGAGGATAGGGAACTATCTCGCGTTTCAATTAAATGAGAGTTGTGTGGGCATGCATGGCTCCATTAACTTCCGGTTTCAAAATAGCTAAATGTGCTTGCTCAGCTATTTTCAGAAATCCTTTAGAAGTGAACTTGGAGAACCTCATGTTCACAGCTATCTCTCCATTTGTGGCATGATAATAGTAGAACCCTTTTAAGACATATAGGTGCTTCTCACAAAATTATAATGTCATCAAAAAGTTAATTTATTTCAGTTCTTCAATACATAAAGTGAAACTCATGTATTATTTAGAGGCATTACAAACAGAGTGATATATTTCAAGTGTTTATTTCTGTTAATGTTGATGATTATGGCTTACAGCCAATGAAAACTCAAAAGTCATTATGTCAGTAAATTAGAATACTTTATAATAACAGCTTGAAAAAATGATTTTAAAATTCGAAAGGTTGGCCTACTGAAATGTATGTTCTGCAACTGCACTCAATACTTGTTCGGACTCCTTTTGCATCAATTACTGCATCAATGCGGCATGGCATAAGAGGCGATCAGCCTGTGGCACTGCTGAGGTGCTACAGAAGCCCTGGTTGCTTTGATAGCAGCCTTCAGCTCATCTGCATTGTTAGTGTCTCTCATTTTCCTCTTGATAATACCCCAACTTTGCTGGAAAATCAAGCACAGTGGTACTGTTGCCTTTAAATCAAGCATTGGTGATTTTGGCAGTGTGGAAAGGTGCCAAGTCCTGCTAGAGAATGAAATTTCCATCTCCAAAAAGCTTGTCTGCACAGGGAAGCATGAAGTTGCTCTAAAATTTCCTGGTAGACAGCTGCGCTGACTTTGGGCTTGATAAAAGATAGTCGACCTACACCAGCAGATGACATGCCCCCCAAACCATCACTGATTGTGGAAACTTGACACTAGACCTCAAGCAGCTTGGATTGTGTGCCTCTCCACTCTAGCTCCAGACTCTCGCACCTTGATTTCCAAATGAAATGCAAAATTTTATTTAATCTGAAAACAACACCTTGGACCACTGAGCAACAGTCCAGTTCTTTTTCTCCTTGGCCGAGGTAAGACGCTTCTGGCATTGTCTATTGGTCATGAGTGGCTTGATACAATAAATGACACACTTGTAGCCCATGTCCTGGATACGTCTGTGTGTGGCGGCTCTTGAAGCAATGACTTCATCAGCTGTCGAGTCCTTGTGAATCTCAGTTATGACCTGGTGATTCAGAACCACAATGGACCTAGTGGTTAAGAGCACACAAAGTGACCTGATAGTTACTAATAACATAGGATGAGCTCTGAGACGTGGGAACTCTGCTGACCGCAATCCCTAATCCTATCATACCACACTAGAGGTAGCCGTGGAGCGCTCCTGACCAGACCTAGGTGCCTCGGGCACAGCCTGAGAAACTAGCTAGCCCTGAAGATAGAAAAATAAGCCTACCTTGCCTCAGAGAAATTCCCCAAAGGAAAAGGCAGCCCCCCACATATAATGACTGTGAGTAAAGATGAAAATACAAACACAGAGATGAAATAGATTTTAGCAAAGTGAGGCCCGACTTACTGAATAGACCGAGGATAGGAAAGATAGCTTTGCGGTCAGCACAAAAACCTACAAACAACCACGCAGAGGGCGCAAAAAGACCCTCCGCACCGACTAACGGTACGGAGGTGCTCCCTCTGCGTCTCAGAGCTTCCAGCAAGCAAGAAAAACCAATATAGCAAGCTGGACAGAAAAAATAGCAAACAAAAGTAACACCAGCAAAACTTAGCTTATGCAGGGCAGACAGGCCACAAGAACGATCCAGGAGAGAGCAAGACCAATACTGGAACATTGACTGGAGGCAAGGAACAAAGAACTAGGTGGAGTTAAATAGAGCAGCACCTAACGACTTAACCTCGTCACCTGAGGAAGGAAACTCAGAAGCCGCAGCCCCACTCACATCCACCAGAGGAAGCTCATAGACAGAACCAGCCGAAGTACCACTCATGACCACAGGAGGGAGCTTGACCACAGAATTCACAACAGTACCCCCCCTTGAGGAGGGGTCACCGAACCCTCACCAGAGCCCCCAGGCCGACCAGGATGAGCCAAATGAAAGGCACGAACCAGATCGGCAGCATGAACATCAGAGGCAAAGACCCAGGAATTATCTTCCTGACCATAACCCTTCCACTTAACCAGGTACTGGAGTTTCCGTCTCGAAATACGAGAATCCAAAATCCTCTCCACTATATACTCCAACTCCCCCTCAACCAAAACCGGGGCAGGAGGATCAACGGATGGAACCACAGGTGCCAAGTATCTCCGCAACAATGACCTATGGAATACATTATGGATGGAAAAAGAAGCTGGAAGGGTCAAACGAAAAGACACATTTTTAAGAACCTCAGAAATCCTATACGGACCAATGAAACGAGGCTTAAACTTAGGAGAGGAAACTAACGAATATAACGAGATGACAACCAAACCAAATCCCCAACACGAAGTCGGGGACCCACACAGCGCCTGCGGTTAGCGAAACGTTGAGCCTTCTCCTGGGACAAGGTCAAATTGTCCACTACATGAGTCCAAATCTGCTGCAACCTATCCACCACAGTATCCACACCAGGACAGTCTGAAGACTCAACCTGCCCTGAAGAGAAACGAGGATGGAAACCAGAATTGCAGAAAAACGGCGAAACCAAAGTAGCCGAGCTGGCCCGATTATTAAGGGCGAACTCAGCCAAAGGCAAAAAGGACACCCAATCATCCTGATCAGCAGAAACAAAACATCTCAGATATGTTTCCAAGGTCTGATTGGTTCGTTCAGTCTGGCCATTTGTCTGAGGATGGAAAGCCGAGGAAAAAGACAAATCAATGCCCATCCTAGCACAAAAGGCTCTCCAAAACCTCGAAACAAACTGGGAACCTCTGTCAGAAACGATGTTCTCCGGAATGCCATGTAAACGAACCACATGCTGGAAGAACAATGGCACCAAATCAGAGGAGGAAGGCAATTTAGACAAGGGTACCAAATGGACCATCTTAGAGAAGCGATCACAAACCACCCAAATGACCGACATTTTTTGAGAGACGGGGAGATCCGAAATAAAATCCATAGAGATATGTGTCCAGGGCCTCTTCGGGACCGGCAAGGGCAAAAGCAACCCACTGGCACGAGAACAGCAGGGCTTAGCCCGAGCACAAATCCCACAGGACTGCACAAACGAACGCACATCCCGCGACAGAGACGGCCACCAAAAGGATCTAGCCACCAAATCTCTGGTACCAAAGATTCCAGGATGCCCAGCCAACACCGAACAATGAACCTCAGAGATAACTCTACTCGTCCATTTATCAGGGACAAACAGTTTCTCCGCTGGGCAACGGTCAGGTCTATTAGCCTGAAATTTTTGCAGCACCCGCCGCAAATCAGGGGAGATGGCAGACAAAATTACTCCCTCTTTGAGAATACCCACCGGCTCAGGCAAACCCAGAGAGTCGGGCACAAAACTCCTAGACAGGGCATCCGCCTTCACATTTTTAGAGCCCGGAAGGTACGAAACCACAAAGTCAAAACGGGAGAAAAACAGCGACCAACGAGCCTGTCTGGGATTCAACCGTTTGGCAGACTCGAGATAAGTCAAGCTCTTGTGATCAGTCAAGACCACCACGCGATGCTTAGCTCCTTCAAGCCAATGACGCCACTCCTCGAATGCCCACTTCATGGCCAGCAACTCTCGATTGCCAGCATCATAATTACGCTCAGCAGGTGAAAACTTCCTGGAAAAGAAGGCGCATGGTTTCATCACCGAGCCATCAGAACTTCTTTGCGACAAAACAGCCCCTGCTCCAATCTCAGAAGCATCAACCTCGACCTGGAACGGGAGCGAAACATCTGGCTGGCACAACACAGGGGCAGAAGAAAAACGACGCTTCAACTCCTTAAAAGCTTCCACAGCAGCAGAAGACCAATTGACCACATCAGCACCCTTCTTGGTTAAATCAGTCAACGGTTTAGCAATACTAGAAAAATTTTTGATGAAGCGACGATAAAAATTAGCAAAGCCCAGGAACTTTTGCAGACTCTTCAGAGATGTCGGCTGAGTCCAATCATAAATGGCCTGAACTTTAACAGGGTCCATCTCGATAGTAAAAGGGGACAAAATGAAACCCAAAAATGAAACCTTCTGAACACCAAAGAGACACTTTGACCCCTTCACAAACAAAGAATTCGCACACAGGACCTGGAACACCATTCTAACCTGCTTCACGTGAGACTCCCAATCATCCGAGAAGACCAAAATATCATCCAAGTATACAATCAGGAATTTATCCAGGTACTCTCGGAAGATGTCATGCATAAAGGACTGAAATACTGATGGAGCATTAGAAAGCCCGAATGGCATAACCAGGTACTCAAAATGGCCCTCGGGCGTATTAAATGCTGTTTTCCATTCATCGCCCTGTTTAATACGCACAAGATTATACGCACCACAAAGATCTATCTTGGTGAACCAACTAGCCCCCTTAATCCGAGCAAACAAATCAGACAGCAGCGGCAAGGGGTACTGAAATTTGACTGTGATTTTATTTAGAAGGCGGTAATCAATACAAGGTCTCAGCGAACCATCCTTCTTGGCCACAAAAAAAAGAACCCTGCTCCCAATGGCGACGACGACGGGCGAATATGACCCTTCTCCAAGGATTCCTTTACGTAACTCCGCATAGCGGCGTGCTCAGGCACAGACAAATTAAACAGTCGACCTTTAGGAAACTTACTACCAGGAATCAAATCGATAGCACAATCGCAATCCCTATGCGGAGGTAGGGCACTGGACTTGGGCTCATCAAATACATCCCGGTAATCCGACAACAACTCTGGGACCTCAGAAGGGGTGGATGATGAAATAGACAGGAATGGAACATCACCATGTACCCCCTGACAACCCCAGCTGGACACAGACATTGATTTCCAATCCAATACTGGGTTATGAACTTGTAGCCATGGCAACCCCAACACGACCACATCATGCAGATTATGCAACACCAAAAAGCGAATATCCTCCTGTTGCGCAGGAGCCATGCACATGGTCAGTTGGGTCCAGTACTGAGGCTTATTCTTGGCCAAAGGCGTAGCATCAATTCCTCTCAATGGAATAGGATACTGCAAGGGCTCCAAGAAAAACCCACAGCGCCTAGCAAACTCCAAGTCCATCAAATTCAGGGCAGCGCCTGAATCCACAAATGCCATGACAGAATAGGATGACAAAGAGCAGATCAAAGTAACGGACAAAAGAAATTTCGACTGTACCGCACCAATGGTGGCAGACCTAGCGAACCGCTTAGTGCGCTTAGGACAATCGGAGATAGCATGAGTGGAATCACCACAGTAAAAACACAGCCCATTCTGACGTCTGTGTTCTTGCCGTTCAGCTCTGGTCAAAGTCCTATCGCATTGCATAGGCTTAGGTTTACGCTCAGATAATACCGCAAAATGGTGCACAGTTTTACGCTCACGCAAGCGTCGATCGATCTGAATGGCCAAAGACATAGACTCATTCAGACAAGCAGGCATAGGAAATCCCACCATGACATCCTTAAGGGCTTCAGAGAGACCCTTTCTGAAAATTTCTGCCAGCGCACATTCATTCCATTGAGTGAGCACAGACCACTTCCTAAACTTCTGACAATATATCTCTACCTCATCCTGACCCTGACACAGAGCCAGCAAATTTTTCTCTGCCTGATCCACTGAATTAGGTTCATCATAAAGCAATCCGAGCGCCAGAAAAAACGCATCAATATTACATAATGCAGGATCTCCTGGCGCAAGGGAAAATGCCCAGTCTTGAGGGTCGCCACGTAATAAAGAAATAATGATCTTAACTTGTTGAACTGGGTCACCAGAGGAGCGGGGTTTCAAAGCCAGAAACAGTTTACAATTATTTTTAAAACTCAGAAACTTAGCTCTATCTCCAGAAAACAAATCAGGAATAGGAATTCTTGGTTCTAACATAGAATTCTGAACCACAAAGTCTTGAATATTTTGTACTCTTACAGTGAGATTATCCACACAAGAAGACAGACCTTTAATGTCCATCATTACACCTGTGTTCTGAACCACCCAAATGTCTAGGGGAAAAGAAAGACAAAACACAGTGCAGAGAAAAAAAAATGGTCTCAGAACTTCTCCTTTCCCTCTATTGAGAAGCATTAGTACTTTTGGCCTCCACTACTGTTATGACCTGGTGATTCAGAACCACAATGGACCTAGTGGTTAAGAGCACACAAAGTGACCTGATAGTTACTAATAACATAGGACGAGCTCTGAGATGTGGGAACTCTGCTAACCGCAATCCCTAATCCTATCATACCATACTAGAGGTAGCCGTGGAGCGCTCCTGACCAGACCTAGGCGCCTCGGGCACAGCCTGAGAAACTAGCTAGCCCTGAAGATAGAAAAATAAGCCTACCTTGCTTCAGAGAAATTTCCCAAAGGAAAAGGCAGCCCCCCACATATAATGACTGTGAGTAAAGATGAAAATACAAACACAGAGATGAAATAGATTTTAGCAAAGTGAGGCCCGACTTACTGAATAGACCGAGGATAGGAAAGATAGCTTTGCGGTCAGCACAAAAACCTACAAACAACCACACAGAGGGCGCAAAAAGACCCTCCGCACCGACTAACGGTACGGAGGTGCTCCCTCTGCGTCTCAGAGCTTCCAGCAAGCAAGAAAAACCAATATAGCAAGCTGGACAGAAAAAATAGCAAACAAAAGTAACACCAGCAAAACTTAGCTTATGCAGGGCAGACAGGCCACAAGAACGATCCAGGAGAGAGCAAGACCAATACTGGAACATTGACTGGAGGCAAGGAACAAAGAACTAGGTGGAGTTAAATAGAGCAGCACCGAACGACTTAACCTCGTCACCTGAGGAAGGAAACTCAGAAGCCGCAGCCCCACTCACATCCACCAGAGGAAGCTCATAGACAGAACCAGCCGAAGTACCACTCATGACCACAGGAGGGAGCTTGACCACAGAATTCACAACAAATCTCCTCAAAATTTTTGAATGGCCTTTTTTTAACAAAAAGCACACCTTTTTAATCTCACACCTGTTCACATTAAGCTGTCTAGTTCCCTATTAAGGAAATGATGATTTTAATTGTGCACCTGGACCCGTGGAAGCGCACAAGCGCAAAACGATCGTAGTCCTGTTCTTTCTCCCCGCACCGCTGATCTCTCCCAGCCGCCTCTCCTTACTATGTCCGTTGTTACGTTACGATGAATAAAGGACTTTGATTCGCATTTTCCTTTTTCTCCTTGGATATTTGTTCACTGCTTTTTTTAACAATCCTTTCAAGTCTGCGGTTATCACGGTTGCTTGTGCACCTTTTTCTACCACGCTTTTTCCTTCCATTCAACCTTCCATTAGTATGCTTGGATACAGCACTCAGTGAACAGCCAGCTTCCTTAGCAATGACCTTTTGTGGCTCACTCTCATTGTGGAGTGTGTCAATGACTGCCTTCTGGACAGTTGTTAAGTTAGCAGTCTTCCCCATGAATGTGAAGCCTACTGAAACAGACTAAGGGACATTTTTAAATGCTTAGAAAACCTTTGCAGGTGTTTTTTGTTACTTAGTCTAATTTTCTGAGATAATGACTTTGGGGTTTTAATTGGGTGTAAGCCATAATCATCAACATTAACAGAAATAAATACTTGAAATAGATCACTCTGCTTGTAATGACTATAATATGAGTTTCACTTTTTGTATTGAAGAACTGATATAAATTAACTTTTTGATAATATTCTAATTTTGTGAGAAGCACCTGTAGGTGTGGTTGCCAAAGGTAAGATACCACAACTAGACTTTTATGGCGTAAAGTAATATTGAGCAATGTTTGAGACAGAATTACCCTTTAAAAATTACATTTTGTAGTGATTTATATTTTTGTTAAGGGGGTTATTTTACACTTCATGTGCAATATGATGGTGAATTGATATATATGAAGTAAAACCCTTTATGCGTTATAGAAAAGCTTTAAAGATGTATATTGAGTATCTTTAGTTAATTCAATTTGTAATCATTTTTTGACTAATACTTTAAAAACAGCATGTTCAATATTTTGCAAATACAGTAAGTCATCATGACTATGGGCTTGAAAAATGTCATGTAGCTGAGATGGTGTGGATGCCTAAAACAGTAACGATCTCATTTTACCCATTGTAGTTTATTTATATACTCTTCATGTTTATTTTTTCCATCCATGCATACTTACCCTTTTTCTGTTCTAATTTGAGCCAATGAAAGTATCACACTAATCCTTTTTTCGAATGACATATATTTATACATGTATTTGTACTGAGAACTCATACTTTACAAGCATGAATGAAAAATGATTAAGAACAATACAAACTACTACAAGGAAAGATAAAGTATTTCCCCTCGATAGCAACCAATGTTCTGCTTATAGACCTCTGTAAGTCTGATTCACTGAATGAAGCAAATACAAAGCACTATTATAATAGAAAAAGTTAAGTTTTACACCTATAAAGTATTGAAATATCGGAAAGTCAAATATTGAATGACAGGAGGTTTGGATATGTCTGATCTTTATGTTCTTAAGTAAAATAAGCAAATATATCTATAAGTACAAAAGGACAGAAATGAATAGCTGCCAGCCAAAAAATCATTTAGTTGTCAACTATCTAAAGTGAATTGCCAGTTTTAACATGGCTTAAAGGTTTGTCTGGCTTGGCCTTGCTTATCATATAGCATATCATAAAAATATGACTCTGAAATGAGAGCCTACATTAGTATGGAGATGTGGTTTTGCTGGCATCTAAATGTATGGTAATGTCTAGAAAGAATTTAGAATAAGTATGGTGGTTTATTCTTTAAAACACGTAGATTGCAACTGACGACTCCATCATGAGAACCACAAGGTCCAGTCTCCCAATTAAGAGTTCATTTGTACTTTGAAATGTCTCATCAGGAGTATGCCCAGGCCTTTTTAAAGTAGGGACGTCATACAGGCACGTGGTGGCCACACACAATACTGGGCATCTCTTCCGTGTCTTGAGGCATTTCCACTGAAGTTGGATAAGCCTGTAATTTGATTTTCCACTTTGATTTTGAGTAGCATTCCAAATCCAGACCTCCATTGGTTATTCATTAACATTCATTAACATTCATTACGTTGACAATTGTTCTGTTTTTTTGTTCTGAACACACTCCACTATGCAATGAATAAAAAATTGCAACTGGAATATTTCATTCAGAGATAGCTAGGATGTGGTATTTTAGTGTTCCCTTTATTTTTTTGAGCAGTGTATATATATATATATATATAAAAGTACATACATATATATATACAGTATATATATATACATATATATATATACTGCTCAAAAAAATAAAGGGAGCGCTAAAATCCCGCATCCTAGATATCACTGAATGAAATATTCCAGTTGTAAATCTTTATTCATTGCATAATGGAATGTGTTGAGAACAATAAAACCTAAAAAATTATCAACGTAAATCACAACTAATATCCCACGGAGGTCTGTAGTTGGAATGCTGCTCAAAATCAAAGTGGAAAATGAAGTTACAGGCTGATCCAACTTCAGTGGAAATGCCTCAAGACAAGGAAATGATCCACCGTAGTGTTTGTGACCTCCACATGCCTGTTTGACCTCCCTAAAATGCCTGGGTATGCTCCTGATGAGGCAGTGGATGGTCTCCAGAGGGATCTCCTCCCAGACCGGGACTAAAGAATCCGCCATCTCCTGGACAGTCTGAAGTGCAACATGACATTAGTGGACGGTGCGAGAATAAGATGTCCCAGATGTGTTCAATCGGATTCCGGTCTGGGGAACGCGCGGGCCAGTCCATAGCTTCAATGCCTTCATCTTGCAGGAACTGCTGACACACACCAGTCACATGAGGTATGGCATTGTCCTGGATTAGGAGGAACCCAGGGCCAACCGCACCAGCATATGGTCTTACAAGGGGTCTGAGGATCTCATCTTGGTACCTAATGGCAGTCAGGCTACCTCTGAAAAATTCCACCCCAAACCTTTACTGACCCACTGCCAAACCGGTCATGCTGAAGGATGTTGCAGGCAGCATATCGCTCTCCATGGCGTCTCCAGACTCTTTCACATCTGTGAAGAGCACAGGGCGCAAGTGGCGAATTTGCCAATCCTGGTGTTCTGTGGCAAATACCAAGCGTCCTGCACGGTGTTGGGCTATAAGCACAACCCCCATCTGTGGACGTTGGGCACTCAGACCATCCTCATGGAGTCTTTGTGCAAACACATGCACATTTGTGGCCTGCTAGAGGTCATTTTTCAGGGCTCTGGCAGTGCTCCTCCTGTTCCTCTTTGCACAAAGGCTGAGGTAGTGGTCCTGCTGGTGAGTTGTGCTGGCCTGTCTCCTGGTAGCGCCTCCAGCCTCTGGACACTACGCTGACAGACACAGCAAACCTTCTTGCCACAGCTTGCATTGATGTGCCATCCTGCACTATCTGAGCCACTTGTGCGGGTTGTAGAGTCCGTCTCATGCTGCCATGAGTGTGAAAGCACAAGAAACATTCAAAAGTGACCAAAACATCAGCCAGAAAGCATTATTACTGACATGTGGTCTGTGGTCCCCACCTGCAGAACCACTACTTTATTGAGTGTGTCTTGATAATTGCCAAAAATTTTCATCTGTTGTCTATTCAATTTGCACAACAGCATGTGAAATTGATTGTCAAACAGTGTTGCTTTCTAAGTGGACAGTTTGATTTCACAGAAGTTTGATTTACTTGGAGTTATATTCTGTTAAGTGTTCCCTTTATTTTTTAAGCATTTAAAGACTCATTTAAAGATTTTTCTGCATTTTCAGGACTATGAAAATTGTAAATTCACCCTGAAGGCATCAGAACTATGAATTAACACATGTGGAATTATATACTTAACAAAAAAGTGTGAAACAACTGAAAATATGTCTTATATTCTAGGTTCTTCAAAGTAGCCACCTTTTGATTTGATGACTGCTTTGCATACTCTTGGCATTCTCTTGAGGAGCTTCAAGAAGTAGACACCGGAAATGGTTTTCACTTCACAGGTGTGCCCTGTCAGGTTTAATAAGTGGGATTTCTTGCCTTATAAATGGGGTTGGGACCATCAGTTGTGCTGTGCAGAAATCTGGTGGATGCACAGCTGATAGTCCTACTGAATAGACTGTTAGAGTTTGTATTATGGCAAGAAAGAAGCAGCTAAGTAAGGAAAAACGAGTGGCCATCATTACTTTAAGAAATGAAGGTCAGTCAGTCTGAAAAATTGGGAAAACTTTGAAAGTGTTCCCAAGTGCAGTTGCAAAAACCATCAAGCGCTAAAAAGAAACTGTCTCACATGAGAACCGCCCCAGGAAAGGAAGACCAAGAGTCACCTCTGCTTCTGAGGTTAAGCCTATCCAAGTCACCAGCCTCAGAAATCGCAGGTTAACAGCAGCTCAGATTAGAGACCAGGTCAATGCCACACAGAGTTCTAGCAGCAGACAAATCTCTACAACAACTGTCAAGAGGAAACTTTGTGTAGCAGGACTTCATGGTAAAATAGCTGCTAGGAAACCACTGCTAAGGCCAGGCAACAAGCAGAAGAGACTTTTTTGGGCTAAAGAACAAAAGGAATGGACATTAGACCAGTGGAAATCTGTGCTTTGGTCTGATGGGTCCAAATTAGAGATCTTTGGTTCCAACCACCGTGTGTTTGTGCGACGCAGAAAAGGTGAATGGATAGACTCTACATGCCTGATTTCCACCGTGAAGTATGGAGGAGGTGTGATGGTGAGGGGGTGCTTTGCTGGTGACACTGTTGGGGATTTATTAAAAATTGAAGGCATACTGAACCAACATGGATGCCACAGCATCTTGCAGTGGCATGCTAGTCCATCCAGTTTGCGTTTAGTTGTACCATCATTTATATTTCAACAGGACAATGACCCCAAACACACCTCCAGGTGTGAAGGAGAGTGATGGGTTGCTACCGGAGATGACCTGGCCTCCACAGTCTCCAGATGGTTTGGGGTGAGCTGGACCGCAGAGTGAAGGCAAAAGGGCCAACAAATGCTAAACATCTCTGGGAACTCCTTCAAGATTGTTGGAAGACCATTTCTAGTGACTAGCTCTTGAAGCTCATCAAGAGAATGCCAAGAGTGTGCAAAGCAGTCATCAAAGCAAAAGGTGGCTACTTTGAAGAACCTAGAATATGAGACATATTTTCAGTCGTTACACACTTTTTTGTTAAGTATATAATTCCACATGAAGTTACAGAAAAATCTTTAAATGAGGTGTGTCCAAACTTTTTTCTGTACTGTGTATATATATATATGTACAGTATATATTTATATATATATATATTTTTTTTTTTTTTGCCTAAAATACAAAGTAAATGTCACCTCTAACTTTAGGCCTGTTACAGATTTAATCTATGAGTGGTTAAAAAATGCAGAAGATGTACATGTGTTTCTATTATACCTTTCCTCTGTTTTTTTCCACCAAGGATTTTGTCTTGCAAAGTACTTATGTAAAATGGTAACCAAATGCTTAATATGTGAATGTGGCCTTATTCACATTTTGTGGAGGTTTTGCAAAACCTTATTCTCAGTGAAATAGAGCTTATTTCTTGTTCTAGAATGATTTTGGTTGCCCTTGAGCAACTTAAGATTGCCCAATGCGAATATGATTGAGTAATCTATGGGCCTTTTTATGCTTATTAAAATAGATATTGTATTCCGTAGCTGTGTTTTTTCATAAAATACCATTTAGAATAGATTTCACTTTTGTAGTTTGATCAGAGCTACATGTATTCTTAAATACAGATAACCTGAAAACAAAGAAAACAATCATATAGGTTTTTCTAAATATATACTCTGCTCATTATTACATAGGGTATCTAACCGGTACATAACTAATTTCATAATAATGTATAACTAATTAAAAGATTCTGTTTCTTTATTTTTCTTTCATTAGCAAATTCTTCTAGCACGATCATTTCTAAAATTGGTGATCAGTGTCTGTAGACTTGGCATACCATTAATCCAGAAATAGTATGTCTTGCTGTAAAGAACCATTTTTAGCCATGAGTGATTTATATATGAGCTTTGTTTCATGGTGATGTGTTAAGTGTTATGGTATGTTTACAGAGTACCATTAAAGGGAACCTCTCAGGTAAAAATATACTTTTAACTCACAGATATAGGGTTAATCCTACAGGTTAATAGTGTTTTGAAGTTGCCTAGCGGCGGCACTGAGAGCCCCACTGTCAGAGAAATTAACTCTGTTCCTTCCAGCAGCTTGGGGCTTTCAGTCATAGGGATACAGCCAGGCCGACTTCAGTCACTGCTCAGTAAACAGTGATGCGGCAGCTGTAACCAGACCCATGGCACTGACTGACAGCTGGCTTAGCATTAGCCATGGGTGCTGTACTGTTACATTATGTACTGAGCAGTGACTAATGCCAAGCTGGCTGCACCCCTATGGCTCACAGTTCAAGACTATTGGAGGAATAAAGTATACTTTTCTGCGGGGCTCTCAGTGCGGCCGCAATTCTTCACAATGCTATTAACCTGCAGGTTAATCCCATATCTTCAGATTAATGGCATATTTTTACATGACACGCTCCCTTGAAGACATTTAGCATCCATGGTATTGTTTATAATCTTTCCAGATTCTTATCTTTTAAGTATATAGCTGGATTCTTTCAGCAATATCACAGAAAAAAGGATACTTGTCACAGCAGTATGATGCCACCATTGGAAATACACAATGCTTTATAGAATACTAAATACAATTCATTTGTCTTTTCTTATTTGAAGCTGTTCCACATTCTACATATGTTAGTTATTGGATGAGCGTTCTATGTTTGTGTCAAAGCCTCTTCATGTCCCAGTTTTTGCAGAGTTCTGAATAAGCTCCATAATTCCCTCACACATGCTTTCCATCATCAGAAACAGACAGCGTGACAGCTCTTGAGCAGCATATCCCATTATTAGAGCTTGAAGCTTTAGATTTTCAGGACACAAAGGCAATCCTTAATTGTGTGCAACTGTTTATATGGGTCACATAGGTCGTTTGATAGTGTTTAATGGCGTTTTTATATCCTATTTGTATATTTATGTACCCATTACAATTTGGCTTATTTCAAAGACAGTCTGGACATCCTAATAACTCCCACGCCAGCTGTAAAGAGCCAAAGTAATAATTGCTGGAATAACAATAATGATATCACTAATGCCTTCCACTTCCCATATCTCATCTTCTTATTATCCATGCTATTATAAGTATTAGCCAAAAGCCTCAGTAAACCATTCATATGTTTCATTATATTCCTCACTTTGTCTGGGGCTAAAGAAACATATTTTCTGATTGCCTCCATCAATAAGTCAGAACGGATCATAGCTACAAAAGTCACGTAAGGATCTAACAGATCCATGCTTTGCAAAGACAAGCAATTGATTTCAATTTTCACTGTGGTAAAGCTGAAGGAAAGTTTAAAGCTATACAAGCAGAGTTTTTTAAGCTGAATAAACTACCATAAGATCAATTAAAGGGAAACTTAGACCACCAGAGAACACAGAAATCGTCAGGACCACCAGAGGACACCGTCAACGTCAGGGAAGTTTTCTCCCATTCTCCACAAAACTGTGAGAAATCCCCTTGGCATAATCTAACGGTTCCAGTTACAGACAGGAACACTTCTGTGACAGGAGCCCAAAGTGTTAAGTGCATAGTTTACATTTTTTCCCATTTAGTATACCCTGTGTTAGGAAATTACTTCATACCCTTGTTTATATATATATATATATATATATATATATATAGGAGTTACTGTTTGTTAACTCTGCTTATACTAGGTAGGATTCAACTCTGGAAATATATTTGAGTTAGAGGAGGCAAGAGGTGGAAAGTGCTTTGATGTGTAGTTTGAAGGTCAGGGCAGAGTCGAAGGATACTCCGAGGCAGCGGATTTGCAGTACAGGGGAACATTTGATATAATTTATTATGATAGAAAAATTAGGTAGGAGAGTTAGGTGAGATAAAGAAAGATGACAAATACTGCTTTGCCCACATTGAGCTTTAGGAAACATGATGGGAAGAAGGATGATATGACTGATGGACCCTGTGGGATTCCGGAGAGCAGAGGAGTGGTGTCTGGTCCAGAGAGGTAGATCTGAGGATCGTCAGCATATAGATGTTACCAGAAGTCACGGGACTTTATAAGTTGTCCCAGGCTGATGGTATAGATTGAGAAAAGTAGGTGTCGCAGAACAAAGCCTTGAAGGAAACACACACAAAGAGAGGGCAGGATGAGGAGGTAGTTTGGGAGTGGAAGACTCTAAATGTGTGGTTTGAGAGGTATGAGAAGATCCAGGAAAGGGCAAGGTCTTTGACCCGGAAGGTAAGAGAGGATTTGAAATAGGAGGGAGTGGTCCACTGTGTCGAAGGCAGAAGACAGGTCTAGAAAGAGGAGCATAGATAATTGTCTGTTAGCTTTAGCTGTAAATATAAGTAATTAGGGCAATTTTGGTGGTGGGGTGGGGAATAGTAGCTGGATTGTAGGTTGTCAAAGCATGAGATGGGAGTAAAGTTCAGCATGGACATGCTGTTCAAGGAGTTTGGAAGTGTACAGGAGCAGTGATATGGGGCAATAGCAGGATTTGGAGGTCGGGTCAAAGGATGTCTTTTTCTGGATTGGTGTGATCATGGAATGTTGGAAAGTAGAAGGGAAGGTACAAGAGGTTAGTGATGGGTTGAAAAGAAGGGTTAGAGCTGGGATAAGTGTGGTGGTGAGAGAGCTCTCCTTCAGTGATGATGAGGAGGAAAGTTATGGGGGAGGAGTGGTGGTCTTTTAAACATGGGAATTGTAGTGGATGGGCACTAAAGGCTTTGATTTGCAAAACATTTCCAAAGCGCTCTTCTGATTGTCTTAGATTTTGATTTTTGCTGCACAGATCCTTAAGGTTGTATAGCATTTTATCTACCGTAATTGAATTTTTCATAATCAGGGGCCTGCTTATAATATATAACTCTAATGTTTTAGTGTAACATCTGATATGAAGCTATTTCAATGTTCAACAGTGATTTGTTCAATTTCTTGCAACTCAGGAAAGTCATACAAACATCAGTAACTGATTAGATCATTTGAGTTAATCCTTAGAAGATCATAGATTACACTGTAAAAGGTACAGATAAATATATAGATGAAAAACTGCAATACTTTCTCATTCAAGAATATACTGTATATCATAAGATAACATGGAAATACATAGACAAGTATACATTTTGTTTTTAGAACCTGAAACATCTGCCTTGTACATTGAACATCTGTGTAAGGGGATGACGTTATTTGGAAGTAAACGTGGGAATTAATATGATGCATATGACAGCAGGAATTTACTGCAGAACACCAACTAAATAATGGTTTACTTTAAGCAAGTCCTCAGACAATGCTTAGATTCCAAATGCAAATATGATCTGTGCAAACAATAGCCATACACAACAAAACTGAACAGACTTGATATATTCCTCCCATTGAAAATCATTCTTCAGATTCCATAGTAATTCTGTTTCCAAGAATTGTAGACTATGGTGCCAACATTTAGCACTCTCGAACTTATTATTTAGACATCATCAGATTTGCATTTGAAGCATTGAATCTAATTTTGAAATATAATAACAATTTAATGAAAGAATAATTTTTAATATCGTCTATACATCGCATTTAAGATAGGTTAACTTTTTAAAACCAATAGTATTTTATGCGACTGGTCAGAGCAGATCATAATTTATAGATAAACCATGAAAAATTTCAGTTTCACGTTTCAAGTCTCTGCGAAGATTTTTGCTTAACTCTTTCCTTGTCTGTGACAAACACATTTTAAGACCAAGAAATCTTGAAATAACACCAGAACCACAAAAAATAACATTTGTCTGTTTATTTGAATAAGAACTTATCTGCAGTACCCTGTAGTAACAACTAAACAGTGTATGGAGCTGTGCTGTCCATTTCCGTCCACTGTTTACATTTGGCGGCAGACAGAGCTGGAAATATGTTTTTTTGGAGGTGGCACGTGTTTGACTCATACCATTCTGATATTTATGACCTATCAAAAAAATAAGTAATTATCACATCAATATACAACCCCTTTAATGCAGAACAAAAGCCGTGAGACATGCAGCTGCTGGGTCTTGAACATATTCTTCGAACAGGCAGAAGACATTTGATTGGCACACGAGCATGTTCAGATAACACCATACCCAAGCACGTTCCCTTGTCATGAGTAGCCAAGTTTAGTCAAGCCAATCATGGCCGAAAAATGGAATTTGACACCCTACATGATATTAGTTTATGACTTGCACAATGTTAGGATATCTAAATCGTCTTAAGTGAGATAACTTAATAACTTGTTACAGAAGGTAATCAAGATGGTGCTGCTATTTGTCAATTTAAACTTGACTATATCTGTTCTTCCTCATCTGTATAGCAGCCACTTGCGAAAGACTGGCCCTGACTCATTGACTTGTGCAAGAGATTTTTCTAGACCTGATCGAATCTGGGCAAAAGTCATTGCAAAGTGACATGGAGGTGGTGACCAATGACATTCACCTAATGTGAATGGTTGATCCTGTGCAAAATACTGCATATAAAGGTGTTATCTTTCATTGTTATCCTGTTAGTGATTGCTGACTGTATTCAGCGCAGGAAAAATTGGTCTAGTGGTAGGTTTAGTGACCAGTGAGAAATTGCATGCTTTTCTAAAACAAATAGTGAATTGGAAAAGTGAAATGAATAAATAAAACTAATGTCACATTTTACATAAAAAATAATTGAAACAATAGGTCATTTTCTGATGACATATTCTCTTTGATCTGATTCTAGTTTTCATCAACTACTGAAAGTCACAGCCCCAATCCTTTTTCTCCAATCAGCCAGTCCCGTGCACCTGCTTCTTCCCTCTCATTTCAACTATTTAAGGCAATTTATTGTGGCCCTGCTGTTATTTTAGGGCAGGATAGGGTAATAGGTGGTTATTTAAAGTACCGTACATACTCGAGTATAAGCCGAGATTTTCAGTTCACGTTTTTGGGCTGAAAGTTCCCCTCTCGGCTTATATTCGAGTCATACCCAGGGGTCGGCAGGTGAGGGGGAGCAGGGGCTGTCTAATAATACTCACCTAATCCAGGCGCGGTCCCTTCAGGTCCCTGGCTTCCCCGGCGCCAGCAGCAGCAGCTTCTTCCTGTACTGAGTGGTCACATGGTACCGCTCATTACAGTAATGAATATGCGGCTCCACCTCCCATAGAGGTGGAGCTGCATATTTATTACTGTAATGAGCGGTAATGGTGACCGCTCAGTACAGGATGAAGCTGCGGCGTCGGGGAAGCCAGGGACCTGCACAGCGCCAGGACCAGGTGAGTATATCGGGGAGGGGAGCGCTGCACTGCGCGATAGTCACCTTTCCTCGTTCCGGCGCCGCTCTGTCTTCAGCTATGATGCTCAGGTCAGAGGGCGCGGTGACGTAGTTAGTGCGCTCTCTTTGCTGAACGTCAGTGCTGAACATGGAGTGGCGCCGAAACGAGGAGCAGGTGACTATTGAAAGTGCCGGTGGCCTGAGCGACGGAGAGGTGAGTATGTGATTTTTTTTTTATCGCAGCAACAGCAAATGGGGCAAGTGTCTGTATGGAGCATCTATGGGGCCATAACGTTTGTGCAGCACTCTATGGGGCAAGTGTTTTGTATGGAGCATCTATGGGGCCATAATGTTTGTGCAGCACTATATGGGGCCATAACATTTGTGCAGCATTACATGGGGCCATAACGTTTGTGCAGCACTATATGGGGCCATAACGTTTGTGCAGCACTATATGGGGCCATAACGTTTCTGCGGCACTATATGGGGCCATAACGTTTGTGCAGCTCTATATGGGGTCATAACGTTTCTGCAGCACTATATGGGGCAAGTGCTTTGTATGGAGCATCTATGGGGCCATAACGTTTGTGCAGCACTATATGGGGCCATAACGTTTGTGCAGCACTCTATGGGGCCATAACGTTTGTGCAGCACTATATGGGGCCATAACGTTTGTGCAGCACTATATGGGGCCATAACGTTTGTGCAGCACTATATGGGGCCATAACGTTTGTGCAGCACTATATGGGGCCATAACGTTTGTGCAGCACTATATGGGGCCATAACGTTTGTGCAGCACTATATGGGGCCATAACGTTTGTGCAGCACTATATGGGGCCATAACGTTTGTGCAGCACTATATGGGCCATAACGTTTGTGCAGCACTATATGGGGCCATAACGTTTCTGCAGCACTATATGGGGCCATAACGTTTGTGCAGCACTATATGGGGCCATAACGTTTGTGCAGCACTCTATGGGGCAAGTGTTTGTATGGAGCATCTATGGGGCCATAACGTTTGTGCAACACTATATGGGGCCATAACATTTGTGCAGCACTATATGGGGCAAGTGTCTGTATGGGGCCATATTTAACGTTTGTGGAGCATTACGGTATATGGGGCAAGTGTCTGTATGGAGCATCTTATAGGGCCATAATCAAGGTTTGTGCAGCACTATTTGGGGCAAATATCTTTATGGAGCATCTTATGGGGCCATAATCAGCATTTGTGCAGCATTATATGGGGCAAATGCGTTTATGGAGCATCTTATGGGGCCTTTATTAACCTTTATGCAGGATTATATGGGGCATATTTTAATATGGAGCATCTTATGGGGCCATGATAAACTTTATGGAGCATTATATGGGGCTCCTGATTCAATATGGATATTCAAAAACACTTAACCTACTGATGTCTCAATTAATTTTACTTTTATTGGTATCTATTTTTACTTTTGACATTTACCGGTAGCTGCTGCATTTCCCACCCTAGGCTTATACTCAAGTCATTAGGTTTTCTCAGTTTTGTGGCAAAATTAGGGGGGTCGTCTTATACTCGGGTCGGCTTATACTCGAGTATATACGGTAATCATTTTTGGAATAAAAGTACAACATATTGTACTTTTATAGTCCTCTTACAGATGTTCTTCATCACCACTGTGGGATAAGCTAATTTTCCTATGTAAATACAATCTCTGGGTAGTAAATTGTACTAAGTGCCAATATACAGTCATGGCCAAAAGTATTGACACCCCTACAATTCTGTCAGATAATAGTCATTTTCTTCCTGAAAATGATTGCAATCACAAATTCTTTGGTATTATGATCTTCATTTAATTTGTCTTAAATGAAAAAACACAAAAGAGAATGAAGCAAAAAGCAAAATATTGATCATTTCAAACAAAACTCCAAAAATGGGCCAGACAAAAGTATTGGCACCCTCAGCCTAATACTTGGTTGCACAACCTTTAGCCAAAATAACTGCGGCCAACCACTTCCGGTAACCATGAATGAGTCTCTTACAATGCTCTGCTGGAGTTTTAGACCATTCTTCTTTGGCAAACTGCTCCAGGTCCCTGATATTTGAAGGGTGCCTTCTCCAAACTGCCATTTTTAGATCTCTCCACAGATGTTCTATGAGATTCAGGTCTGGCCTCATTGCTGGCCACCTTAGAAGTCTCCAGTGCTTTCTCTCAAACCATTTTCTAGTGCTTTTTGAAGTGTGTTTTGGGCCATTGTCCTGCTGGAAGACCCATGACCTCTGAGGGAGACCCAGCTTTCTCACACTGGGCCCTACATTATGCTGCAAAATTTGTTGGTAGTCTTCAGACTTCATAATGCCATGCACACGGTCAAGCAGTCCAGTGCCAGAGGCAGCAAAGCAACCCCAAAACATCAGGGAACCTCCGCCATGTTTGACTGTAGGGACCGTATTCTTTTCTTTAAATGCCTCTTTTTTTCTCCTGTAAATTCTATGTTGATGCCTTTGCCCAAAAAGCTCTACTTTTGTCTCATCTGAACAGAGAACATTCTTCCAAAATATTTTAGGCTTTTTCAGGTAAGTTATGGCAAACTCCAGCCTGGCTTTTTTATGTCTCGGGATAAGAAGTGGGGTCTTCCTGGATCTCCTACCATACAGTCCCTTTTCATTCAGACGCCGACGGATAGTACGGGTTGACACTGTTGTACCCTCGGACTGCAGGGCAGCCTGAACTTGTTTGCATGTTAGTCAAGGTTCTTTATCCAACATCCGCACATTCTTGCATTGAAATCTCTTGTCAATTTTTCTTTTACATCCACATCTAGGGAGGTTAGCCACAGTGCCATGGGCTTCAAACTTCTTGATGACACTGCGCACGGTAGACACAGGAACATTCAGGTCTTTGGAGATGGACCTGGAGCCTTGATATTGCTCATGCTTCCTCACAATTTGGTTTCTCAAGTCCTCAGACAGTTCTTTGGTCTTCTTTCTTTTCTCTATGCTCAATGTGGTACATACAAGGACACAGGACAGAGGTTGAGTCAACTTTAATCCATGTCAACTGGCTGCAAGTGTGATTTAGTTATTGCCAACACCTGTTAGGTGCCACAGGTAAGTTACAGGTGCTGTTAATTACACAAATTAGAGAAGCATCACATGATTTTTCAAACAGTGACAATACTTTTGTCCACCCCCTTTTTATGTTTGGTGTGGAATTATATCCACGGAGTAATAAACACTGGCGCTGTACACTACGGGCGATGGAGGAAAAGAGGGAAGAGTCTGATTGTGAGAGATGGAGGGGGGAGGGGAGGGGATAGAGCTGCTGGTGGGATGGCAGGGTCTGTGCTATACCCTGTCTGAAAGAATAGACTGGAAACTATGTACTAATAACCCACCTGCGCTCAGAAAACAAATATAATGCTAGCAATACATCAACATGGACGGAGCCACTTGCGCTCAGATAAATGCAATAAATATGTATAAGATAAATGGGCTATGCCTCCAAAATCAATAGTATACTGGCCGCCTCCTATTATGGTGGCATAAGGGTTTGTCCGCTGAGAACCGACAGTAATGGAGTGCCCGCAGCTAGGGAAAACATCCACTTACTAGTACTGAAGGTCCGGATAGCTGTAGAGGGCAATAGAAGTCCCAGACTTGCGTCGGCTGATGTGCTGGGCTGCGCTGTGAAAAAGCCGATGAGTGCTGAGACTGGCTGTGTCCAGAGCAAATGCTGAACGCTGGGGCGTCTGAAGAGGTAAAAACCGCCAACTCCTGGCATGCCCCGGCCGGAAGCAACGCCGAAGCAGTAGCGGTGTGTGTAGGGGGCGTGGCTGAGATAGTGACGTCACGGGTAGGGCGGGCGTAGTAACAGGGGGAACCAATCCAATGCGTTTCGAAGGAGGTGCTCCTTCTTCGTCAGGGCTGGAGTTCCCTGAAAGACCCGTCCTAATATAGCCTCCACCCCCCCTTTATGTGTTGATTCAGACCTGCCCCACCCTTATGCCACCATAATAGGAAGCGGCCAGTATACTATTGATTTTGGAGGCATAGCCCATTTATCTTATACATATTTATTGCATTTATCTGAGCGCAAGTGGCTCCGTCCATGTTGCTGTATTGCTAGCATTATATTTGTTTTCTGAGCGCAGGTGGGTTATTAGTACATGGAATTATATCCAATTTGGCTTTAGGACAATTTTGTTTTGTGTTTTTTTCATTTAAGACAAATTAAATGAAGATAATAATACCAAAAAATTTGTGTTTGCTAGTGTTGAGCATTCCGATACCGCAAGTATCGGGTATCGGCCGATACTTGCGGTATCGGAATTCCGATTCCGAGATCCGATACTTTTGTGATATCGGGTATCGGTATCGGATCAATAGGGATGTGTAAAATAAAGAATTAAAATAAAAAATATTGATATGCTCACCTCTCCGGCGGCCCCTGGACATCACGCTGCTAACCGGGAGGCTTCTTTGTTTAAAATGCGCGCCTTTAGGACCTGCGAATGACGTCCTGGCTTCTGATTGGTCGCGTGCCGCCCATGTGACCGGCACGCGACCAATCAGAAGCTGTGACGTCATTCGCAGGTCCTCAATTCCTAGAATTAGGAGTTTAGTGAATGAGAATGACGTTGCGGCTTCTGATTGGTCGCGTGCCGCCCATGTGACCGGCACGCGACCAATCAGAAGCCGCGACGTCATTCTCATTCACAAAAACTCCTAATTCTAGGAATTGAGGACCTGCGAATGACATCACGGCTTCTGATTGGTCGCGTGCCGGTCACATGGGCGGCACGCGACCAATCAGAAGCCGGGAAGTCATTTGCAGGTCCTAAAGGCGCGCATTTTAAACAAAGAAGCCTCCCGGTTAGCAGCGTGATGTCCAGGGGCCGCCGGAGAGGTGAGCATATCAATATTTTTTATTTTAATTCTTTATTTTACACATCCCTATGGATCCCAGGGCCTGAAGGAGAGTTTCCTCTCCTTCAGACCCTGGGAACCATGAGAATACCTTCCGATACTTGATGTCCCATTGACTTGTATTGGTATCGGATATCGGTATCGGCGATATCCGATATTTTTTGGGTATCGGTCGATACTATCCGATACCGATACTTTCAAGTATCGGACGGTATCGCTCAACACTAGTGTTTGCAATCATTTTCAGGAAGAAAATGAGTATTATCTGACAGAATTGCAGGGGTGTCAATAGATCTACTGTCTGAACACTTTCCATTGGTAAAAGTAGCTGTTGCACCAATATAAAAAACAAATAAAACCAGTTCCTAAAAGATGGAAACAGACCTCCGGAAGATAATAATGATCACTGTACACCTTGTCATGAGCCACCGCAATGCAAGGTTGCTCACAGTCTTGTAAATCAAATAACGCAGTATGCAGACGTCATTTTTTCAATCTATGCTTTTTATCATTGTTCTAAATATTTCTTTACAATGGGGTAAGCATAAACACGATTACACAACCATTATACTGTATTCACATATTTGATAAGAAACAAAACTCCTGTGCAGACATTCTTCCTCTCTCAGCCGAGTCGAAAATATATAAAGTGCAGAGACGCTGTTTAATGCCAAAGGAGTCCGTACCTGTATGTGTAGATAGATAGAGATAGAGATCCAAAAAAGACATCCTTTAGACTTCTGTCTGCCAGTAAAAAAAATTCTATATATTTATATATATTTTTTGTTACTGGTTGTCCTTGCTTCCTACCAAGAAAAACAAAAATTAGAATAAATCTTAAATTATGCTTGTATCATAAACGTGATGTTTAGTTAGTGTATATGCTTAGTTAGTGTATACACTGGTTAAGATCCTAATCTACACACTTACTATGGCTATATGGCTAAAGTTAGATTAGTAGACAGAAGCCTTAAAGGTGTCTTTTTAGCTTTAGTCTAACCAGCATATGTTAGCATACTGCATAAAAAGGAACAGAATAGTTTTGAACCTCTTGATAAATTCGTACATTTTACTCTAACATACCTGTATTTAAGACTGACGTATAAAAGGTCCATCTTACTTAAGTTCCCCCAATGTGTATTTTTGTTTTCTAACTTTATCTGAGCCTAAATATTTGCAATTATCATTATTTCCTGCTCCATACAGTACATGCCAGTTAAAACAGATGCTTATCCATACACAATTCCTTAGACAATTCTGCATAATTGCTGTGCTCTCCAAGCTATTTCGCTCCACCAAAAATGAAAACAGCTGCAAATCCGATTTTCGTGTGTTATATAAACAACTGGAGAAAAAAACGAAGACTAGCTTTGGCTGTCTATTGAAATAATAGGACTGCTTCAGTACCAAACCATTCATTAACGAGGCCAAATCAGCTTAAATATATTGGATGTAGTAATTAAACAGATGTGTGTACACATTCCTACTTTGTGATCCCATGATAGCAATGTTTACAAACCATTAAGGGTGTCTTTGTTTAGGACAATACCCACCCAAATGTCCCTGTACTCAAAAATGGCTGCAATCAATCAATCAATACAGATTCTACTTTTCATATTTAGAGAATGGAAAACTACATATATCTGATATCAATCTTAAACAAAAGTAGTTTATTTTAATACATTATTACACTAAGTAGTTTAATTCATGACTATGAAAGTAAAGCGTGCATTACATTTATTTATGATCATTACTAGTTAATGGGGTCCTATAATTGGAAAAAAAAATCTTTCTCCAACATATGAATTGAGATGAGTTGACACCTTGCTTCCTACATCCCATCTCATTTATGTCTAAGGCTAGTTTCACACTAGTGTTTTGCTGATCTGCGGAGGGCTGCGGACTTCCTCCCTGAGGCCCCCCCCTAGGCCGCACCTCCGCTGCTAGCTCTGCCTACTTCTGCATGCGGCATACATGCGGCCTGCGTACCTATCTTTAACATTAGGTACGCAGGTCGTGCGGCTTTAGGCGGATGCTTCCGCGTGCGTCGTTTTGACGATGCGGAGAAAAAAAATGCTACAAGCTGCATCCTACGCTGCTCGCCGCATCGTCAAAATGACTCATGCGGAAGCATCTGCATACAGCCTCATGACCTGCGCACCTAACGCTAAAGATAGGTACGCAGGCCGCATGCATGCCGCATGCAGAAGTAGGCGGAGCTAGCGGCAGAGTTGTGTCTGAGGGCGGGGCTTCACGGAGGAAGTCCGCAGCCCTCCGCGACTCATGCAAATGCTAATGTGAAACCGGCCTAATTCATCACTGGCAGGGCTAGAGGTAAAAGCAACAGTTCAAACACAATTAAGCATATTTTGGAAGTACAGTATTCTTATATGGCCACCAAAAAGCATACGTCAGAGTGGAAGCAGATTCTAAAAAATGTACACATTTTAAAACTATATTCGGTGTCCCTTGTCTTTAACTATATTTCTAACATATTAATCAGGGGAACGGTTTTTTGTGTATTCTCATTGAAGCTACAACACTTAATTGCTTTGTAATTCAAAACTGGAAACATTTAATAGGTTATCCACTTTGGAAATCTCTTTGGTTAGAAAAATCTCTTCATGAAAAGCTGATTACATTTACATCATTGTTATGATTGCTGAGGACCACAATCAGCTGTAATTTTTGGGGAAAGCCAGCAAGACGTGTTCGATTTACCTGTGACATTATCTAGCAATAATGAAGCAATACAGAGTTCCCTCTGAAATTTGTGCTTTTTAATGCAATTGTTAATTGTGTTGGGCTGTCCACAGTGACAGATGTTCTTTAAGGTTACCTCTTGCCATGACATCACAAGCAGAGATGAGCAAACCTTTTGAAGGTTCGGTTCGGGTTCGACGTACATATCTGAACCCCATTAGATTCAATGGGAGGCAAAACCAAACACATAGACAACACTTTAAATGGAACCCGTTACCAGGTTTGGCTGATACGAGTTACGGCCACCCCCTTTCAGGGCTGATGTACAGCATTCTATAATCTACTATATAATTTTCTAAGGGTCACTTCCATCTGTCCTTCTGTCTGTCACGGATATTCATTGGTCGCGGCCTCTGTCTGTCATGGTAATCCAAGTCGCTGATTGGTCGTGGCAAAACGCCCACGACAATTGCCACGACCAATCAGTGACAGGAACAGTCCGGCGGCAAAATGGCCGCTCCTTCCTCCCCGCAGTCAGTGCCTGCTCCATACTCCCCTCCAGTCAGCCCTCACACAGGGTTAATGGCAGCGTTAATGGACCGCGTTATGCTGCAGTACAACGCACTCCATTAATGCAACTATTAACCCTGTATGACCAACTTTTTACTATTGATGATGCATATGTAGCATCAATAGTGAAAAGATCTAATGTTACAAATCATAATAACAATAAAAAGTTCATTCTCACCCTCTGACGTGGCATGGTGTCCTCGGCAGTGAAAGTGGCAGGTTATGGTGCCAAGGGTGCTATGTGAGAAGGACCTTCCATGACGTCACGGTCATGTGACCGCGATGTCATCACAGGTCCTGCGCTCATACCAACCCTGGGACCAGGAGCTGCCGTGTGCACCGCACACAGGCACCAGGACTTCAATTGGCCTTTGGATGGTGAGTATATGTTTATTTTTTATTTTAAGTCTTTTTTAACCATGCATATAGTGCCCACATTGCTATATACTACGTGGGCTGTGTTACATACTGCGTGAGCTGCGTTATATACTACATGGCTGCTATGTACTATGTGGGCAGTGTTATATACTATGTGGGCAATGTTATATACTGCATGGGCTGCGTTATATACTATATGGCTGATATATACTATGTGGGCAGTGTTATATACTGTGTGGGCAATGTTATATACTGCGTGGGCTGTGTTCTATACTACATGGCTGCTATATACTACGTGGGCAGTGTTATATACTGTGTGGGCTGCGTTATATACTACATTACGGCTATATACTATGTGGGCAGTGTTATATACTGTGTGGGCTGCGTTATATACTGCATGGCTGCTATATATAGTACGTGGCCAGTGTTATATACTATGTGGGCAATGTTATATACTGCGTGAGCTGTGTTTTTTACTGTTTGGGCTGTGTTATATACTGCGTGGCCACTGTTATATACTGCATGGCCACTGTTATATACTGTGTGGCCTGTATTAATAACGCATCAGGTATTCAAGAATATGTTGTGGCCTGTGCTATATACTATGTGGCTGCTATATACATACATATTCTAGAATACCCGATGCGTTAGAATCGGGCCACCATCTAGTGCTGTATATACGTAAGCCCCCAATCCAACTTGTAAGAGAAGAAAAATAACTTTTATTATACTCACTTGGGGGGCTGTTCAGTCCAATGGGTGCCGCTTTTCTTGGTCCAGTGACTCCCATCTTCTTGCAATGTCGTCCTCCTGTTTGTTTCATGTGGATGATGCATCATCCACACGGGCTCCCCGGAATTGCGCTACTGCGCAGGTATACTTATCTGCCCTGTTGAAGGCAGAGCAAAGTACTGTAATGCGCAGGCGCCGGAAAGGTCAGAGAGGCCCAGCGTCTGCGCAATGCAGGACTTTGCTCTGCCCTCAAGAGGTAAGGTAAATACGCCTGCACAGGAGCGTAGTTCCAGGGATCCTGTGTGGATGACACAGGGACACGTCATCCAAATGAAGCAAGCAGGAGGACAACATTGCAAGAAGATGGGAGGTACCAGACCAAGAAGAGCGATGCCCACCCCCAGGTGAGTATAGTATAAGTTATTTTTCTTCTCTTACAGGTCAGATGGTGGGCTTATATACAGCATTCTAGAATGCTGTATATCAGCCCTGAAAGGGGGTGGCCGTAACTCGTATCAGCCAAACCTGGTGACAGGTTCCCTTTAAGGGGTGACAAAAAGCTTCCCAAACAGTTAAAATTATGGACACAGTAGAAATTTGAAGTTGGCACAGCAGCAGTCAGCCATGGGCCTTGCATGAGGGATCAGGGCGAGGCCAAGCATTTGCAGCTTGGAATTGAAGTTTCAATGGGGACCTGGTGTTTACGGGAACAGTGTAAGCCTTCTTAGCTGGGAGACCTCATACTTCATGCAGTACCTTCAAGTTTTTGTTTTTTAATCCTGCAATACTCTCATGGCACAAATATCAGTTTCATAGACTACTCTTGGTAGAAAAATGTAGGAATAGTAACAGATGTAGTTGACTGACCAATTGTTCCACACAGGGTCGGACTGGGGTGTCTGGGGAAAACCAGGGGAATGGACTCTAGGGGCCCACCCTACAGCTATATGCAAATATCTGTCATTATTGCGGAGCATCAGCTGTGAAACACAGGAGGCTGCTGCACATCTACTGTGCACTCCAATAACTGGGATGTATAATTACGGTAGTTTACATTAATGGGGTTCTTTGGTTAAAACAAATTATCACTGATCCATGGGCTCCACAGGATAGGTGATCGCTTAGGTCCAACCTTTAGAAACTGCCCCGATCTGAAGAATGGAGAAGCTTTATTCCTGACAGGACACTTTTATCCCTATTTTAAAATGCAGCGGCAGGTGGGATGTCTGACCGCAGCTCCATTCATTCTCTTTGGGGCTTCCAGAAAAACAAGTGCAGCCACAGAGAGAATGAATGGATCAGTGATCTAGTCGGACATGCCATTCCAGTCTAACAGGGACAAAAAGTTCCACATTTTGCTGAATGGGTCCAAGCAGTCAGACCCCTCCCCCCCACCAATCAATACATTATCAATTATCCTGCGGAGAGGTGATTACTTTTTTCCACAGGAAACCCCCGTAAGTGCATCTCGGCCGCTGTGTACAAAGCATTAAAACTCTGATGGAAATAAAGAATCTTCTTCTAATTAATATCAGAGAGAACAAATGACCGTCTTACACAACACAATCCACTATACCAAGACCAATATTACCACATTACCACATACAGGAGGAAATCCAACCACACCATGACCAGACCACATAGTGACAGAATAATACTACATACAAGGGACAAATACCGCCACACCATGACCAGATTACATATTACCACCACATAGTGACCAAATAATATGACATATTAGGGCAGCACGGAGTTTGTATGTTCTCCCCATGTTTGCGTGGGTATCCTCCAGGTACTCTGATTTCCTCCCACATTTACAAAGACATACTGCTAGGGAATTTAGATTCTGAGCCCCATCGGGGACAGTGGCAATAATGTCTGTAAAGCACTGTGAAATTAATAGCGCTATATAAATGAGTAAAAATAAATAAAAATAAATATTACCAGCATATAGGGACCAAATGATACCACATGCAAGGAGAAATACTGCCACGCCGTGACCAGACCACAAATTACCAACACATAGTGCCCGAATACTACAATATTGATTATGAATACAAACCACAATACTAACAACACTGTTATTACCACCAGGGACAATATACACAGTACCTCTGTATATAGTGTCAGTGTACAGGTAATAAAGTGATCACAGGGGACATTATACACAGGAGATCTGTATATAGTGTCAGTGTACAGGTAATACAGTGACCACCAGTGACATTATACACAGGAGCTCTGTTTATGCTGTATAGTGTGCAGGTAATACAGGGATCACCAGTGACATTATACACAGGATCTCTGTATATAGTGTCAGTGTACAGGTAATACAATGATCACAAGTGACATTATAGACAGGAGCTCTGTATATGGTGTATAGTGTACAGGTAATACAGGGATCACCGGTGAAATTATACACAAGAGCTCTGTATATAGTGTCAGTGTGCACATAATACAGTGATCACCAGTGACATTATACAAAGGAGCTCTGTACACAGTACACAGTATATAGTGTAAGTGTACAAGCAACACACTGACTCACAGGTGACATCTGTAGTTAAAGTCTTTTTTCTTCATCCAGTGCAGACCGCCATTACTTCTTCCAGCAAAAACTTGTCTCTGCAGAAAATTACACAGTTAGCTATAGCTGATCGCTTCCAAAGCACATTCCCCACTATTTTCCTCGACTTCTATATTATGTCAGATGAAGAAAAAAAAGGCATAGTGCCACCCTACACAGTAGCAGGACCCCCTTTTGTTCTTCCCATGGAAGACAGTAATCTCAAAAATAAATTACAGCAGTAATAATGTCCCCTGATTGGCCCCTACAGTAAATATGTTCCCACTTGCCACTATAAACCAATAATGTATGTTCCTCATCCTGACCTCAATACAGTAATTATGTCACCCCTTTATTTAATAAGGTGCCAGATCCTTGGCCTCTTTATTTAATGTCTCCACCTTGGACCCCAATGTCCACCTTAATAAAGTCCCTATCCTGGGCCCCTTCCAGTAATAATGTTCTCATCCTTGGCTCCTTTATTTAATGTACCCTCCCTGGGCCCTTATGTCCGTCCCTATGGCCACTACCTTGCCCAGCTAAAGAGGGGGGGATTCTTCTCACCTTCTTGCGCTCCCCGGCATCCTCCTGTGGCTTCATATTCAGCGTGGTCGTTACAGTGGCTGCCGGCTGCAGCTGTGACAGGGCGCTCTGCTCTGTGACAGGCCGCGCGCTGATGTCACATAGCAGTAACACTGAATGGCCGCCGGCCTATCAAAGGCTGCAGGAGTCATTTAACTGCTATGTGACTTCAACACATGGCCTGTCACAGAGCAGAGCACCCTGTCACAGCTACAGCCGGCATTCATCTTGATGTGCGTTGTCGCCAGGGTCGGCTCCAGGTTTTCATGGGCTTCGGGCGAAAGAGTATCAGTGGGCCTCTTTAACACATGACCCAATTCCTGATGCACAGTTAAAAAAAACAGATGTAGTACAATATATACGCACCACACAGTGCGCCATACAGTATTATGGTCAACACATAGTGTTCCATACAGTATTATGGGTAACTCATAGTCCTCCATACAGTATTACGGGCATGTCTTAGTCCTCCATACAGTATTATGATCAACACATAGTCCTCCATACAGTATTATGGGCACCTCATAGTCCTCCAAACACTATTACTGCCACCTCATAGTCCTCCATACAGTATTACGGGCACCTCATAGTCCTCCATACAGTATTGTGGTCAACACATAGTCCGCCATATACTATTACGGGCACCTCATAGTCCTCCATACAGTATTATGGGCACCACATAGTACTCCATACAGTATTATGGGCACCTCATTTTCCTCCATACAGTATTATGGGCACCTCATAGTCCTCCATACAGTATTATGGGCACCTCATAGTCCTCCATACAGTATTATGGCCAACCACATAGTCCGCCATACAGTATTATTGGCCCCATATAATGCTTCTCCATACAGTATTATGGGCACCTCATAGTCCTCCATACAGTATTATGGGCAACCAAATAGTGCACCATACAGTATTATGGGCACCTCTGTTATGAAAGGCAATTCAGTACTACAATGGACATAGCGGTCAGAGCACATACAGTGATCTGACAATAACCCAAAATCATAGAACGAGCTCTGAGACGTGGGAACTCTGCAGACCGCAATCCCTAATCCTCTCCAAACAACACTAGAGGCAGCCGTGGATTGCGCCTAACTCTGCCTATGCAACTCGGCACAGCCTGAGAAACTAACTAGCCTGAAGATAGAAAATAAGCCTACCTTGCCTCAGAGAAATACCCGAAAGGAAAAGGCAGCCCCCCACATATAATGACTGTGAGTTAAGATGAAAAGACAAACGTAGAGATGAAATAGATTCAGCAAAGTGAGGCCCAACTTTCTTAACAGATCGAGGATAGAAAAGGTAACTTTGCGGTCTACACAAAACCCTAAAGAAAACTACGCAAAGGGGGCAAAAAGACACTCCGTACCGAACTAACGGCACGGAGGTACACCCTTTGCGTCCCAGAGCTTCCAGCAACAAATTAGACAAGCTGGACAGAAAAAATAGCAAACAAATAGCAAAGAAGAACTTAGCTATGCAGAGCAGCAGGCCACAGGAATGATCCAGGGAAAAGCAAGTCCAACACTGGAACATTGACAGGAAGCCAGGATCAAAGCATTAGGTGGAGTTAAGTAGAGAAGCACCTAACGACCTCACCAGATCACCTGAGGGAGGAAACTCAGAAGCCGCAGTACCACTTCCCTCCACCAACAGAAGCTCACAGAGAGAACCAGCCGAAGTACCACGTGTGACCACAGGAGGGAGCTCTGCCACAGAATTCACAACAGTATCCCCTCTTGAGGAGGGGTCACCGAACCCTCACCAGAGCCCCCAGGCCGACCAGGATGAGCCACATGAAAGGCACGAACAAGATCGGGAGCATGGACATCAGAGGCAAAAACCCAGGAATTATCTTCCTGAGCATAACCCTTCCATTTAACCAGATACTGGAGTTTCCGTCTAGAAACACGAGAATCCAAAATCTTCTCCACAATATACTCCAATTCCCCCTCCACCAAAACCGGGGCAGGAGGATCAACAGATGGAACCATAGGTGCCACGTATCTCCGCAACAATGACCTATGGAATACGTTATGTATGGAAAAAGAATCTGGAAGGGTCAGACGAAAAGACACAGGATTAAGAACCTCAGAAATCCTATACGGACCAATGAAACGAGGTTTAAACTTAGGAGAGGAAACCTTCATAGGAATATGACGAGAAGATAACCAAACCAGATCCCCAACACGAAGTCGGGGACCCACATGGCGTCTGCGATTAGCGAAACGTTGAGCCTTCTCCTGGGACAAGGTCAAATTGTCCACTGCATGAGTCCAAATCTGCTGCAACCTGTCCACCACAGTATCCACACCAGGACAGACTCAACCTGTCCTGAAGAGAAACGAGGATGGAACCCAGAATTGCAGAAAAATGGCGAAACCAAGGTAGCCGAGCTGGCCCGATTATTAAGGGTGAACTCAGCCAAAGGCAAAAAGGACACCCAGTCATCCTGATCGGCAAAAACAAAGCATCTCAGATATATTTCCAAGGTCTGATTGGTTTTTTCGGTCTGGCCATTAGTCTGAGGATGGAAAGCCGAGGAAAAAGACAAGTCAATGCCCATCCTACCACAAAAGGCTCGCCAAAACCTTGAAACAAACTGGGAACCTCTGTCAGAAACGATATTCTCTGGAATGCCATGTAAACAAACCACATGCTGGAAGAACAATGGCACCAAATCAGAGGAGGAAGGCAATTTAGACAAGAGTACCAGATGAACCATCTTAGAAAAGCGATCACAGACCACCCAAATGACTGACATCTTTTGAGAAACGGGAAGATCAGAAATAAAATCCATAGAGATATGTGTCCAAGGCCTCTTCGGGACCGGCAAGGGCAAAAGCAACCCACTGGCACGAGAACAGCAGGGCTTAGCCCGAGCACAAATCCCACAGGACTGCACAAAAGCACGCACATCCCGCGACAGAGACGGCCACCAAAAGGATCTAGCCACTAACTCTCTGGTACCAAAGATTCCAGGATGACCAGCCAACACCGAACAATGAACCTCAGAGATAACTTTATTGGTCCACCTATCAGGGACAAACAGTCTCTCCGCTGGACAACGATCAGGTTTATTAGCCTGAAATTTTTGCAGCACCCGCCGCAAATCAGGGGAGATGGCAGACACAATTACTCCTTCCTTGAGGATACCCGCCGGCTCAGACAAACCCGGAGAGTCGGGCACAAAACTCCTAGACAGAGCATCCGCCTTCACATTTTTAGAGCCCGGAAGGTACGAAATCACAAAGTCAAAACGGGCAAAAAACAGCGACCAACGAGCCTGTCTAGGATTCAACCGCTTAGCAGACTCAAGATAAGTCAAGTTCTTATGATCAGTCAATACCACCACGCGATGCTTAGCTCCTTCAAGCCAATGACGCCACTCCTCGAATGCCCACTTCATGGCCAGCAACTCTCGGTTGCCCACATCATAATTTCGCTCAGCAGGCGAAAACTTCCTGGAAAAAAAAGCGCATGGTTTCATCACTGAGCAATCAGAACCTCTCTGTGACAAAACAGCCCCTGCTCCAATCTCAGAAGCATCAACCTCGACCTGGAACGGAAGAGAAACATCTGGTTGACACAACACAGGGGCAGAAGAAAAACGACGCTTCAACTCTTGAAAAGCTTCCACAGCAGCAGAAGACCAATTGACCAAATCAGCACCCTTCTTGGTCAAATCGGTCAATGGTTTGGCAATACTAGAAAAATTGCAGATGAAGCGACGATAAAAATTAGCAAAGCCCAGGAACTTTTGTAGACTTTTCAGAGATGTCGGCTGAGTCCAATCATGGATGGCTTGGACCTTAACAGGATCCATCTCGATAGTAGAAGGGGAAAAGATGAACCCCAAAAATGAAACCTTCTGCACACCAAAGAGACACTTTGATCCCTTCACAAACAAAGAATTAGCACGCAGGACCTGAAAAACTGTTCTGACCTGCTTCACATGAGACTCCCAATCATCCGAGAAGATCAAAATGTCATCCAAGTACACAATCAGGAATTTATCCAGGTACTCTCGGAAGATGTCATGCATAAAGGACTGAAACACTGATGGAGCATTGGCAAGTCCGAATGGCATCACTAGATACTCAAAATGACCCTCGGGCGTATTAAATGCAGTTTTCCATTCATCTGCTCACCTGATTCGCACCAGATTATACGCACCACGAAGATCTATCTTGGTGAACCAACTAGCCCCCTTAATCCGAGCAAACAAATCAGATAACAATGGCAAGGGGTACTGAAATTTAACCGTGATCTTATTTAGAAGGCGGTAATCTATACAAGGTCTCAGCGAACCATCCTTCTTGGCTACAAAAAAGAACCTGCTCCTAATGGTGACGATGACGGGCGAATATGCCCCTTCTCCAGGGATTCCTTCACATAACTGCGCATAGCGGCGTGCTCAGGCACGGATAAATTAAACAGTCGACCTTTTGGGAATTTACTACCAGGAATCAAATTGATAGCACAATCACAATCCCTATGCGGAGGTAGGGCATCGGACTTGGGCTCATCAAATACGTCCCGGTAATCAGACAAGAACTCTGGAACCTCAGAAGGGGTGGATGACGAAATTGACAGAAATGGAACATCACCATGTACCCCCTGACAACCCCAGCTGGACACCGACATGGATTTCCAATCTAATACTGGATTATGGGCTTGTAGCCATGGCAACCCCAACACGACCACGTCATGCAGATTATGCAACACCAGAAAGCGAATAACCTCCTGATGTGCAGGAGCCATGCACATGGTCAGCTGGGTCCAGTATTGAGGCTTATTCTTGGCCAAAGGCATGGCATCAATTCCTCTCAATGGAATAGGACACTGCAAGGGCTCTAAGAGAAACCCACAACGCTTAGCAAACTCCAAGTCCATCAAATTCAGGGCAGCGCCTGAATCCACAAATGCCATGACAGAATACGATGACAAAGAACAGATCAAGGCAACGGACAGAAGAAATTTTGACTGTACCGTACCAATGGTGGCAGACCTAGCGAACCGCTTAGTGCGCTTAGGACAATCAGAGATAGCATGAGTGGAATCACCACAGTAGAAACACAGCCCATTCAGACATCTGTGTTCTTGCCGTTCAACTCTGGTCAAAGTCCTATCGCACTGCATAGGCTCAGGTCTAAGCTCAGGTAATACCGCCAAATGGTGCACAGATTTACACTCACGCAAGCGTCGACCGATCTGAATGGCCAAAGACATAGACTCATTCAAACCAGCAGGCATAGGAAATCCCACCATGACATCCTTAAGGGCTTCAGAGAGACCCTTTCTGAAGATAGCTGCCAGCGCAGATTCATTCCATTGAGTGAGCACGGACCACTTTCTAAATTTCTGACAATATACCTCTATCTCATCCTGACCCTGACAAAGAGCCAGCAAATTTTTCTCTGCCTGATCCACTGAATTAGGTTCATCGTACAGCAATCTGAGCGCCAGGAAAAACGCATCGATATTACTCAATGCAGGATCTCCTGGCGCAAGAGAAAATGCCCAGTCCTGAGGGTCGCCGCGCAAAAAAGAAATAACAATCAAAACCTGTTGAACTGGATCACCAGAGGAGCGAGGTTTCAAGGCCAGAAATAATTTACAATTATTTTTGAAACTCAGAAACTTAGTTCTATCTCCAAAAAACAAATCAGGAATAGGAATTCTTGGTTCTAACATAGATTTCTGATCAATAGTGTCTTGAATCTTTTGTACTCTTGCCGAGAGCTGATCCACAAATGAAGACAGACTTCTAATGTCCATCGCTACACCTGTGTACTGAACCACCCAAATGTCTAGGGGAAAAAAAAGGCAAAACACAGTGCAAAGAAAAAAAAATGGTCTCAGAACTTTTTTTTTCCCTCTATTGAGAATCATTAGTACTTTTGGCTTCCTGTACTGTTATGAAAGGCAATTCAGTACTACAATGGACATAGCGGTCAGAGCACATACAGTGATCTGATAATAACCCAAAATCATAGAACGAGCTCTGAGACGTGGGAACTCTGCAGACCGCAATCCCTAATCCTCTCCAAACAACACTAGAGGCAGCCGTGGATTGCGCCTAACTCTGCCTATGCAACTCGGCACAGCCTGAGAAACTAACTAGCCTGAAGATAGAAAATAAGCCTACCTTGCCTCAGAGAAATACCCCAAAGGAAAAGGCAGCCCCCCACATATAATGACTGTGAGTTAAGATGAAAAGACAAACGTAGAGATGAAATAGATTCAGCAAAGTGAGGCCCGACTTTCTTAACAGATCGAGGATAGAAAAGGTAACTTTGCGGTCTACACAAAACCCTAAAGAAAACCACGCAAAGGGGGCAAAAAGACCCTCCGTACCGAACTAACGGCACGGAGGTACACCCTTTGCGTCCCAGAGCTTCCAGCAACAAATTAGACAAGCTGGACAGAAAAAATAGCAAACAAATAGCAAAGAAGAACTTAGCTATGCAGAGCAGCAGGCCACAGGAACGATCCAGGGAAAAGCAAGTTCAACACTGGAACATTGACAGGAAGCCAGGATCAAAGCATTAGGTGGAGTTAAGTAGAGAAGCACCTAACGACCTCACCAGATCACCTGAGGGAGGAAACTCAGAAGCCGCAGTACCACTTCCCTCCACCAACAGAAGCTCACAGAGAGAACCAGCCGAAGTACCACTTGCGACCACAGGAGGGAGCTCTGCCACAGAATTCACAACACACCTCATAGTCCTCCATACAAAATTATGGCCAACCACATAGTCTGCCATACAGTATTATTGGCCCCATATAATGCTCCTCCATACAGTATTATTGGCCCCATATAATGCTCCTCCATACAGTATTATTGGGCCCCATACAATGCTCCTCCATACAGTATTTTTGGCCCCATATAATGCTCATCCATACAGTATTACTGGCCCCATATAATGTTCCTCAATACAGTATTATTGGCCCCATATAATGCTCCTCCATACACTATTATGGGCACCTCATAGTCCTCCATACAGTATTATGGCCAACCACATAGTCCGCCATACAGTATTATTGGCCCCATATAATGCTCCTCCATACAGTATTTTTGGCTACAAATAATGCTCCTCCATACAGTATTATTGGCCCCATATAATGCTCCTGGATACAATATTATTGGCCCCACATAATGATCCTCCATACAGTATTATGGGCACCTCATAGTACTCCATACAGCATTATGGCCAACTACATAGTCCTCCATAAAGTAATATGAGTCCCATATAATGCTCCTCCATACAGCACATCATGGGCTCCCTGCTCCTAGATACAGTATTGTGGGCCCCGTGCTCCTCCACACAGTATTATGCCCCCCCACTCCTCCACTGTTATGATCTGGTGGTTTAGGAACAACATGAGACAAGCTCTGAAGGAGTTGGTATCTGTACTGACCGCAGACCCTGAACCTAGCAGCGCAACTAGAAATAGCCGTGGGGGGTACCTGACGCTCCCTAGACCCCTCGGCACAGCCTAAGATCTAACTTCCCCTAAAGATGGAAACAGGAAACCTATCTTGCCTCAGAGAAAATCCCCAAAGGAAAGATAATATTGACGGTGAGAGGAGGGGAAAATAACATACGCAGAGATGAAATCAGATTTCAGCATAGGAGGCCAGTCTAGCTTGATAGATAGGACAGGAAAGGATACTGTGCGGTTAGTATAAAAACTACAAAACAATCCACACAGAGTTTACAAAATCTCCACACCTGACTAAAGGTGTGGAGGGTAAATCTGCTTCCCAGAGCTTCCAGCTAACAGAAAAAATCAATAATGACAAGCTGGACAAAAATAGAATGCACAGAACAATAAGTCCACCACATGTGGACTGAAATGAGCAAAGCCAGAACTTATCTTAGCAGAACTGGTCAGGAAACCAGGAGAATCCAAGCAGAGATGTGAATCCAGCCAGAAAACATTGACAAGTGGCATAGGCTGAAGACTAGAGCCAGGTTAAATAGCAGACCCAGGAGAGACGATTAGTGAAAGCAGCTGCTAAAGCTAAACCCAAGGAGCAGCAGTTCCACTCAAAACCACCAGAGGGAGCCCAAGGGCAGAATTCACAAAAGTGCCATTTACAACCACCGGAGGGAGCCCAAGAACGGAATTCACAACAGAACCCCCCCCCTCGAGGAGGGGTCACCAAACCCTCACCAGAGCCCCCAGGCCGATCAGGACGAGCCAAGTGAAAAGCACAAACCAAATCGGTAGCATGGACATCGGAGGAAACAACCCAAGAATTATCCTCCTGGCCATTGTTAGGTGTCGAGTTCCCGCTTCTGCACAAGGGGAATCTCGAGCCATCTCCGCTGCGGTCTCCCATTCTTATCCAGCCGCAGTGGAGTCTGCTCAGCAGAGACGTCGGTCCCAGCGTCTTGCTCAGTCTCACTCTGTACAAAGAGTTACTGCTGCTTTTCCTGCTTCTGCCATTGAAGTCAGTGTTGGGCAGCGGCGAGCAGATGCTTTTGGGGCTAAGTCCTGCTTTTCTCTTTCTGAGCATGCCCAGGGCAAGATCTCCCATTGGAGATCGAGGGTCACATGCTCAGGTACTGCAGCACATCCCATTGGTCCTCCAGGAAGGTCCTGAAAGGGCAAAACTTTGGTAGCAGCTTCCCATTGGTCCTTTATTAGAAGGTCCTGAACGTGCTGCAACTATATAAGCTGCGCATGACCGCACGGCCATGCGCTAGTGTACATTTGTAAATGTGTGTGTGTTGTGAGTGAAAGTCGCTCTTTAAATAACCCTCCCTATTGGATGACTGATCGCGGAAGGTGTATGTTTGCTATCTAGCGCCCGACTTAGCCGTCAGCACGTAAACACACAATACAGCGTCTTATTGCTGTGACCGCCAGTGCGGCGCCTTGTGCTTTCACAGTGCTTTCCTGACCCAAGCCTGGGTGGTTAGTGGCATTCGCCAGTGCGGCACTGCATGCACTCTTGTGCTTCTATTGCTGTCACTCTGACACCTCAGTAGCGGTGTCGAGCGCATGAGGTCTATGTACTCAAATCCTGTGTCTTGGGATTGAGTTCTGAGACTCGTTGCTTGCGCTCTTGGTGCGGTACCACGGCCCTGTGACGTAACAGGGTTCGCTTCCTTCACACAGGGTGAGGTTAGCCCATGTGTGTATTCACTTTGTACCGCCATATAGTCCGTCATTACTTGGCAGCAGGTTCCATCTCTGCACTGTGGACCCCGGGCTGCGAACGCACCATACTCTATCTGTCTTATTATTTGGTGCGTTCCGCTAGCCCTAACATTACACTAGCACCAGGGTCTGGCTAGTAATGACGGACAAACAGCAATCCTTGCGGTATATCCAGCAGCTGGAGGGTAGGTTGGCGGCTCTCGAGAGCTCAACCTCAGCTGTGGATGTTACCGCAGTTGCTGTACAGGCTGCTAGTGTGGCTGCAGCAACCTTGTCCATTGCCACACCTGTTCCGACATTATCTCGCCTCCCGCTGCCAGAAAAATTTTCTGGTGATAGCAAATTTTGTAGGGGATTCGTGAGTCAGTGCTCTATTCACCTCGAGCTTCTGGCTGCACGTTTTCCCACAGAGCGGGCTAAGGTAGGATTTATAGTGTCTCTCTTGTCGGACAGGGCGTTGGAATGGGCTACGCCGCTGTGGGAGCGTGGCGATCGTGTGGTGCAGAGTGCTCCGCTGTTCCTGAGCACTCTGAAACAGGTCTTTTTAGGACCTCAAGTCACCCATGATACTGCGCTCCAACTGCTGGCATTAACTCAGGGTGAGTCCTTGGTCAGTCATTTTGCCGTCCAATTCCGCACTTTAGCTTCTGAGCTGGACTGGTCGGATAAAGCCCTTATCCCCATATTTTGGAGGGGCCTGGCTGATCACGTTAAGGACGCTCTGGCCACTAGGGAGATTCCTGCCACACTTGAGGAGTTAATAACTGTCTCCACTCGAATTGACCTCCGTTTTAACGAGCGGAGGTTAGAGCGAGCCCAGTGTAGGCAGAGGTTTCGGCTGGCTCCTACCTTCGCCAAACCTCTGGAATCTCCGGTCCTGGTTCCTGAGTCACATGAGGCCATGGAAGTGTCACAAGCGGGATCTAAGTCCCGGACCGCTTGTGCACTCAAGGTCTGTCATGTTTGCCAGCAGTCAGGACATCTAGCCACCAGATGTCCTCAGCGGTCGAGGAAACGTCAGCGTCTAGTGGTAGTAGGTGGAGGTACACTAGACACGGCGACATTTGCCTCTAAATTGTCCTTTAAGGGGACAATTATTATAGGCTCATTCTCCCACTCGGTAGAGCTCTGCGTGGATTCTGGGGCGGAGTGAAATTTTATGTCTTCTGCCTTCGCCCAACGTCAAGCAATACCCCTGGTTATGCTAGCTCAACCAGTAACGGTACGAGTGGTGAATGGGTCGACACTGCCCTCACAGATAACACACCAGACCATCCTTTTTACTCTGTCCATGTCGCCATCTCATCAGGAGATTATATCTCTGCTCGTCATTCCTGAGGGAATTGATGAGGTCCTGTTGGGAATACCTTGGCTACGGTACCACTCTCCTCATATTGAGTGGTCCTCATGCAGAATTCTGGGATGGGGCGAATCCTGTGGGGGTAGGTGTCAGAGGGAGTACGTTCAGGTTGCTACTACAGAGGTACCCGCAGATCTATCCTCTCTCCCCAAGCAGTATTGGTCTTATGCAGACGTGTTCTCCAAAAAGGCGGCGGAGATCCTTCCGCCCCATCGCCCCTATGACTGTCCTATTGATCTCTTGCCTGGTGCTGAGCCTCCCCGGGGTCGAGTCTATCCGTTATCTCCCCCGGAGACGGAGGCAATGTCACAGTACATCCAGGAAAATCTGGCAAGAGGATTCATTAGGAAGTCAGTGTCACCTGCTGGGGCAGGGTTCTTCTTCGTGCAGAAGAAGAATGGGGAATTGCGTCCATGCATAGACTACAGGGGTTTTAACGCCATCACCGTTAAGAATAAGTATCCTTTGCCCTTGATATCTGAGCTCTTCGATAGGCTTTGGGGAGCAAGGGTATTTACTAAATTAGATCTGCGGGGTGCTTACAACCTGATTCGCATCCGTGAGGGGGACGAATGGAAGACGGCTTTTAACACCAGGGATGGGCACTATGAATATCTGGTGATGCCCTTTGGGCTCTGTAATGCCCCAGCCGTTTTCCAAGACTTTGTGAACGACATCTTCCGGGATATGCTTTCCACCTCGGTCGTAGTCTATCTGGGTGATATTCTCATCTACTCTCCAGATATTGACTCCCACCGGAGAGATGTTTGCAAAGTCTTCGACCTCCTACGGGCAAACTCCCTCTATGCCAAGTTGGAGAAGTGTATGTTCGAGCAGGAGTCCTTACCTTTCCTAGGCTACATCATCTCTGCCCAGGGATTGGCTATGGATCCTGCCAAACTACAGGCTGTGATGGACTGGCAGGAACCCCATTCTCTTAAAGCGGTGCAGCGCTTTATGGGGTTCATTAATAATTATTGCCAGTTCATTCCGCACTTCTCAACTTTGGTAGCTCCCTTGGTTGCCCTCACCAAGAAGGGGGCAAATCCCAAATTGTGGTCTGAGGAGGTCTCCAAGGCCTTTAACTCCATAAAGTCACACTTCGCTAGCGCTCCCATCCTACATCGCCCCGATGTTGATAAGCCATTTATCATGGAGGTGGATGCCTCTTCTGTTGGTGCTGGAGCAGTCCTCTTCCAAAAGGATGCTCAAGGTCGGAAGCATCCTTGCTTCTTCTTTTCTAAGACCTTCTCACCAGCAGAGAGGAATTATTCCATCGGGGACAGGGAGTTGCTAGCCATGAAGTTGGCTTTCTCGGAGTGGAGACATCTCTTGGAGTGAGCACGTTTTCCCTTCCAAGTCTTCACAGACCATAAAAATTTGGTGTACCTGCAGACAGCCCAGCGGTTGAATTCTCGCCAGGCCAGATGGTCCTTATTCTTCTCCCGGTTTCATTTCACCCTCTATTTTCTTTCTGGGGAGAAGAACATTCGGGCCGACGCTCTCTCTCGCTCCATTGTGTCATCTGCGGAGGAGGAAGAGGAGCCTCGGCTTATTGTCCCCACCGAGAGCTTGAGAACTGTGGCCCCGGTTTCGCTAGAGTCTGTGCCTCCGGGCAAGACTTTTGTACCATCCAGTTTGCGACCGGAGGTTCTCTCTTGAGCACACTCGTCCAGGGTGGGTGGACATTTTGGTTCCAAAAGGACATCTGAGTTACTGGCGAGGACATACTGGTGGCCGCATATGGCTCGTGATGTCGCAGAATATGTTCGGGCGTGTGTCTCTTGCGCCAAGAACAAGTCCCCTCGGCAACGGCCAGCTGGTTTGCTTTACCCTCTGCCGGTGGCAGACAGGCCCTGGGAGATGGTCGGGATGGACTTTGTGGTGGGCTTACCCAAGTCTCGTAACTGCACCATTATCTGGGTGATCACCGACCATTTTTCCAAAATGGTGCACTTGGTGCCTCTTCCACGGCTACCTTCTGCACGGGCGTTGGCTGTCTTGTTCATCAAACATATCTTTCGCCTACACGGTATGCCAGACAAAATTGTTAGTGACCGGGGTCCCCAGTTTGCGTCTCGATTCTGGAGAGAGCTTTGTCGTCTACTCAGTATTGAGTTGAATCTCTCTTCGGCATACCATCCCAAGACGAATGGGTTGGTAGAGAGGGCCAACCAGACCTTGGTCACATATTTACGACATTTTGTTTCTGCCAGGCAGGATGACTGGGCATCCTTGCTACCGTGGGCAAAGTTTGCGCTTAACAACGCCGTAGCCGACTTCACCGGTCAGACTCCATTCCTCCTAAATTACGGCCAGCATCCGCGTGTCCCTGTGCCCATGCCTGTGTCTTCTGCTGACTCCAGGGTGGCAGACTGGGCTGTGGAGGCACGGGACATTTGGGACCACACTCAGGAAGCCATTCGGGCCTCCAAGGAGAGAATGAGGTCCTCTGCCAATGCTCATCGGCGTCCCGCTCCGACCTTTGCTCCTGGCGACTTAGTGTAGCTCTCCGCCCGTAACATCAGGCTGCGTGTTGAGTCCACTAAGTTTGCACCTCGCTACTTGGGTCCCTTCAAGGTCCTTGAACAGGTTAACCCTGTGGTCTACCGTCTGGCCCTTCCTCCACGCTTGGGTATCACCGACACCTTTCATGTGTCCCTCTTGAAACCCGTATACATGTCCCGGTTTTCCGAGTCATCTGCCGGGACATCGGGTTCGTCTACGGACGATTACGAGGTGAACGCTATTTTGGGGTGCAAGGTGGTACGTGGCAAAAAGTTCTATCTGGTGGATTGGAAGGGTTATGGCCCAGAGGACAGGTCCTGGGAGCCTGCTGAAAACATTCGGGCCCCACAGCTCATTGCTGCCTTCGAGCGTAGCGAGGCCCAAGGAGGGGGGGTCCTAGGAGGGGGGTAATGTTAGGTGTCGAGTTCCCGCTTCTGCACAAGGGGAATCTCGAGCCATCTCCGCTGCGGTCTCCCATTCTTATCCAGTCGCAGTGGAGTCTGCTCAGCAGAGACGTCGGTCCCAGCGTCTTGCTCAGTCTCACTCTGTACAAAGAGTTACTGCTGCTTTTCCTGCTTCTGCCATTGAAGTCAGTGTTGGGCAGCGACGAGCAGATGCTTTTGGGGCTAAGTCCTGCTTTTCTCTTTCTGAGCATGCCCAGGGCAAGATCTCCCGTTGGAGATCGAGGCTCACATGCTCAGGTACTGCAGCACATCCTATTGGTCCTCCAGAAAGGTCCTGAAAGGGCAAAACTTTGGTAGCAGCTTCCCATTGGTCCTTTATTGGAAGGTCCTGAACGTGCTGCAACTATATAAGCTGCGCATGACCGCACGGCCATGCGCTAGTGTACATTTGTAAATGTGTGTGTGTTGTGAGTGAAAGTCGCTCTTTAAATAACCCTCCCTATTGGATGACTGTTCGCGGAAGGTGTATGTTTGCTATCTAGCGCCCGACTTAGCCATCAGCACGTAAACACACAATACAGCGTCTTATTGCTGTGACCACCAGTGCGGCGCCTTGTGCTTTCACAGCGCTTTCCTGACCCAAGCCTGGGTGGTTAGTGGCGTTCGCCAGTGCGGCACTGCATGCACTCTCGTGCTTCTATTGCTGTCTCTCTGACACCTCAGTAGCGGTGTCGAGCGCATGAGGTCTATGTACTCAAATCCTGTGTCTTGAGATTGAGTTCTGAGACTCGTTGCTTGCGCTCTTGGTGCAGTACCATGGCCCTGTGACGTAACAGGGTTCGCTTCCTTCACACAGGGTGAGGTTAGCCCATGTGTGTATTCACTTTGTACCGCCATATAGTCCGTCATTACTTGGCAGCAGGTTCCATCTCTGCAAGGTGGACCCCGGGCTGCGAACGCACCATACTCTATCTGTCTTATTATTTGGTGCGTTCCGCTAGCCCTAACAGCCATAACCCTTCCACTTGACAACATACTGGAGCCTCCGCCTCGAAAAACGAGAATCCAAAATCTTCTCAACCTCATATTCCAACTCTCCCTCAACCAACACCGGGGCAGGAGGGTCAACCGAGGGAACAACGGGCACCACATATCTCCGCAACAAAGATCTATGGAAAACATTATGAATGGCAAAAGAGGCTGGAAGAGCCAAACGAAAAGAGACCGGATTAATAATTTCAGAAATTTTATAAGGACCAATAAACCGAGGCTTAAACTTAGGAGAAGAAACCTTCATATGAACATGATGAGAAGACAACCAAACCAAATCCCCCACACGAAGCCGGGGACCAACACACCGACGGCGGTTAGCAAAACGTTGAGCCCTTTCCTGAGACAACGTCAAATTGTCCACCACATGAGTCCAAATCTGCTGCAGCCTGTCCACCACAGAATCAACACCAGGACAATCAGAAGGCTCAACCTGCCCAGAAGAAAAACGATGATGAAAACCAAAATTACAAAAGAAAGGTGAAACCAAAGTAGCCGAACTAGCCCGATTATTAAGGGCAAACTCGGCCAACGGCAAGAAAGCCACCCAATCATCCTGATCAGCAGACACAAAGCATCTCAAATAGGTCTCCAAGGTCTGATTAGTTCGCTCAGTTTAGCCATTAGTCTGAGGATGAAACGCCGAAGAAAAAGACAAATCAATGCCCATCCTAGCACAAAAGGCCCGCCAAAATCTAGAGACAAACTGAGAACCTCTGTCAGACACAATATTCTCCGGAATGCCATGCAAACGAACCACATGCTGAAAAAACAATGGAACCAGATCTGAGGAGGAAGGCAACTTAGGCAAAGGTACCAAATGGACCATTTTAGAGAACCGGTCACAAACAACCCAGATAACAGACATCTTCTGGGAAACAGGAAGATCCGAAATAAAATCCATGGAAATATGCGTCCAGGGCCTCTCAGGGACTGGCAAAGGCAAAAGCAACCCACTAGCGCGGGAACAGCAAGGCTTGCCCCGGGCGCAAGTCCCACAGGACTGCACAACAGCACGCACATCGCGAGACAAGGAAGGCCACCAAAAGGACCTAGCAACCAAATGTCTGGTACCAAAAATCCCAGGATGACCAGCCAACATTGAACAATGAACCTCAGAAATTACCTTACTTGTCCATCTATCAGGAACAAACAGCTTCCCCACTGGACAGCGGTCAGGCCTATCAGCCTGAAATTCCTGAAGCACCCGGCGCAAATCAGGGGAGATAGCAGAAAGAATCACCCCTTCCTTAAGAATGCCAACCGGCTCAAGGACTCCAGGAGAATCAGGCGAAAAACTCCTAGAGAGGGCATCAGCCTTAACATTCTTAGATCCCGGAAGATACGAGACCATAAAATCAAAACGGGAGAAAAACAGGGACCATCGAGCCTGTCTAGGATTCAGCCGCTTGGCCGACTCGAGGTAAATCAGATTCTTATGATCGGTCAGGACCACAACACGGTGTTTAGCTCCCTCAAGCCAATGTCGCCACTCCTCAAATGCCCACTTCATAGCCAAAAACTCCCGATTGCCGACATCATAATTGCATTCCGCAGGCGAAAACTTTCTGGAAAAAAAAGCACACGGTTTCATCAAAGAACCATCAGACTCCCTCTGAGACAAGACGGCCCTTGCCCCAATCTCAGAAGCGTCGACCTCAACCTGAAATGGAAGAGAAACATCCGGTTGACGCAACACAGGGGCAGAAGTAAATCGGCGTTTAAGCTCCTGAAAGGCCTCAACAGCCTCAGAGGACCAATTCGTCACATCAGCGCCTTTCTTCGTCAAATCAGTAAGGGGCTTAACCACACTGGAAAAGTTGACAATGAAACGGCGATAGAAATTAGCAAAGCCCAAAAATTTTTGAAGACCCTTCACAGATGTGGTTTGGATCCAGTCATGAATAGCTTGGACCTTAACCCCTTCCTGACCTTTGACGCACTGTATGAGTCATGAAAACCCGTGCCAATCCGACCTGTGACGCAGTATATGCGTCATGGCCGGATTGGGCTCCTGCAGGCCAAGTGAAAGGGTTAACTGTAATTTCACCCGGCCTGCAGGGACAGGAGGAGTTGTACTTTAGCCCAGGGGGGCTTCACCCCCCCGTGGCTACGATCGCTCTGATTGGCTGTTGAAAGTGAAACTGCCAATCAGAGCGATTTGTAATATTTCACTTAAAAAACTGGTGAAATATTACAATCCAGCCATGGCCGATGCTGCAATATCATCGGCCATGGCTGGAAACACTAATGTGCCCCCCCCACACCCCACCGATCGCCCCCCCAGCCCTCCGATCTGTGGTCCGCTCCCCTCCATCCTGTGCTCCGCTCCCCCGTCCTCCTGTCCGCTCCCCCCGTGCTCCAATCCTACCCCCGTGCTCCAATCCCACCCCCTGCAGTCCGATCCACCCCCCTGCACTCCGATCCACCCCCTTGCAGTCCGATCCACCCCCCGCACTGCGATCCACCCCCGCACTGCGATTCACCTCCCTGCACTGCGATCCACCCCCCCATGCTCCAATCCACCCCCCCGTGCTCCCCCCCACCCCATCATACTTACCAAGCCTCCCGGGGTCCGTCCGTCTCCTTTCCTGGGCGCCGCCATCTTCCAAAATGGCGAGTGCATGCGCAGTGTGCCCGCCGAATCTGCCGGCCGGCAGATTCGATTCAAGTGCATTTTGATCACTGTGATAAAACCTCACAGTGATCAAAATAAAAAAAATACTAAATGACCCCCCCCCCTTTGTCACCCTCATAGGTAGGGACAATAATAAAATAAAGAAATTTTTTTTTCTTCCACTAAGGTTGGGCTTAGGGTTAGGGTTAGGGTTAGGGTTAGAGCTAGGGCTAGGGTTAGGGTTAGGGTTAGGGCTAGGTTTAGGGCTAGGGTTAGGGTTAGGGTTTCGGTATGTGCACACGTATTCTGGTCCTCTGCGGATTTTTCCACAGCAGATTTGATAAATCCGCAGTGCTAAACTGCTGCGGAATTATCGCGGATTTACCGCGGTTTTTCTGCGCATTTCACTGCGGTTTTACAACTGCGGTTTACTATTGGAGCAGTTGTAAAACCGCTGCGGAATCTGCAGAAAGAAGTGACATGCTGCGGAATGTAAACCCCTGCGTTTCCGTGCAGTTTTTCTGCAGCATGTATACAGCGATTTTTGTTTCCCATAGGTTTACATTGAACTGTAAACTCATGAGAAACTGCTGCGGATCCGCAGCATTTTCCTCAGCGTGTGCACATACCTTTAGAATTAGGCTATGTGCACACGGTCCGGATTTGGCTGTGGATCCGCAGCGGATTGGCCGCTGCGGATTCGCTGCAGAGTTCCAGCAGGTTTACAGTACCATATAAAACTATGGAAAACCAAATCCGCTGTGCCCATGGTGCGGAAAATACTGCGCGGAAACACTGCGTTGCATTTTCCGCAGCATGTCAATTCTTTGTGCGGATTCCACAGCGTTTTACACCTGTTCCTCAATAGGAATCCGCAGGTGAAATCCGCACAAAAAAGCACTGGAAATCCACGGTAAATCCGCAGGTAAAACGCAGTGCCTTTTACCCACGGATTTTTCAAAAATGGTGCTGAAAAATCTCACACGAATCCGCAACGTGGGCACATAGCCTTAGGGTTGGGGTTGGAATTAGGGTTGTGGTTAGGGTTGTGATTAGGGTTATGGCTACAGTTGGGATTAGGGTTAGGGGTGTGTTGGGGTTAGTGTTGGAGGTAGAATTGAGGGGTTTCCACTGTTTAGGCACATCAGGGGTTTCCAAACGCAACATGGCGCCACCATTGATTCCAGCCAATCTTGTATTCAAAAAGTCAAATGGTGCTCCCTCACTTCCGAGCCCTGACGTGTGCCCAAACAGTGGTTTACCCCCAAATATGGGGTACCAGCATACTCAAGATAAACTGCGCAACAATTATTGGGGTCCAATTTCTCCTGTTACCCTTGTGAAAATAAAAAATTGCTTGCTAAAGCATCATTTTTGAGGAAAGAAAAATGTTTTTTTATTTTCACTGCTCTGCGTTGTAAACGTCTGTGAAGTACTTGGGGGTTCAAAGTGCTCACCACATATCTAGATAAGTTCCCTGGGGGGTCTAGTTTCCAAAATGGGGTCACTTGTGGGGGTTTCTACTGTTTAGGCACACCAGGGGCTCTGCAAACCCAACGTGACGCCCGCAGACCATTCCATCAAAGTCTGCATTTCAAAAGTCACTACTTCCCTTCTGAGCCCCGACGTGTGCCCAAACAGTGGTTTACCCACACATGGGGTATCAGCGTACTCAGGAGAAACGGGACAACAACTTTTGGGGTCCAATTTCTCCTGTAACCCTTGGGAAAATAAAAAATTCTGGGCTAATAAATTATTTTTGAGGAAAGAATACGTATTTTTTATTTTCACTGCTCTGCGATATAAACTTCTGTGAAGCACTTGGGGGTTCAAAGTGCTCACCACACATCTAGATAAGTTCCTTTGGGTGTCTAGTTTCCAAAATGTGGTCACTTGTGGGGGGTTTCTACTGTTTAACCACATCAGGGGCTCTGCGAACGCAACTTGACGCCCGCAGAGCATTCCATCAAAGTCTGCATTTCAAAACGTCACTACTTCACTTCCGAGCCCCGGCATGTGCCCAAACAGTGGTTTACCCCCACATATGGGGTATGACCGTACTCAGGAGAAACTGGACAACAACTTTTGGGGTCAAATTTCTCCTGTTACCCTTGGGAAAATAAAAAATTGCGGGCTAAAAAATCATTTTTGATAAAAGAATTTTTTTTTTAATTTTCATGGTTCTGCGTTATAAACTTCTGTGAAGCACTTGGGGGTTCAAAGTGCTCACCACACATCTAGATTAGTTCCTTTGGGGGTCAAGTTTGCAAAATGGGGTCATTTGTGGGGGATATGCAATGTTTAGGCACACAGGGGCTCTCCAAACGCGACATGGTGTCCGCTAATGATTGGAGCTAATTTTACATTTAAAAAGCCAAATGGCGTGCCTTCCCTTACGAGCCCTGCCGTGCGCAAAAACAGTGGTTTACCCCCACATATGGGATATCAGCGTACTCAGGACAAACTGGACAACAACATTTGGGGTCCAATTTCTCCTATTACCCTTGGCAAAATAGGAAATTCCAGGCTTAAAAATAATTTTTGAGGAAAGAAAAAATATTTTTTATTTTCATGGCTCTGCGTTATAAACTTCTGTGAAGCACCTGGGGGTTTAAAGTGCTCAATATGCATCTAGGTAAGTTCCTTGGTGGGTCTAGTTTCCAAAATGGGGTCACTTGTGGGGGAGCTCCAATGTTTAAGCACACAGGGGCTCTCCAAACGCGACATGGTGTCCGCTAACAATTGGAGCTAATTTTCCATTCAAAAAGTCAAATGGCGCTCCTTCCCTTCCGAGCCTTGCCGTGTGCCCAAACAGTGGTTTACCCCCACAAGTGAGGCATCGGCGTACTCGGGAGAAATTGCCCAACAAATTTTACAATCCATTTTATCCTATTGCCCATGTGAAAATGAAAAAATTGAGGCGAAAAGAAATTTTTTGTGAAAAAAAGTACTTTTTCATTTTTACAGATCAATTTGTGAAGCACCTGAGGTTTTAAAGTGCTCACTAGGCATCTAGATAAGTTCCTTGGGGGGTCCAGTTTCCAAAATGGGGTCACTTGTGGGGGAGCTCCAATGTTTAGGCACACAGGTGCTCTCCAAACGTGACATTGTGTCCGCTAACGATGGAGATAATTTTTCATTCAAAAAGTCAAATGGCGCTCCTTCCCTTCCGAACCTTATCATGTGCCCAAACAGTGGTTTACCCCCACATGTGAGGTATCAGTGTACTCAGGAGAAATTGCCCAACAAATTTTAGGATCCATTTTATCCTGTTGCCCATGTGAAAATGAAAAAATTGAGGCTAAAAGATTTTTTTTGTGAAAAAAAGTACTTTTTCATTTTTACGGATCAATTTGTGAAGCACCTGAGGGTTTAAAGTTCTCACTATGCATCTACATAAGTTCCTTGGGGCATCTAGTTTCCAAAATGGGGTCACTTGTGGGGGAGCTCCAATTTTTAGACACACGGGGGCTCTCCAAACACGACATGGTGTCCGCTAAAGAGTGCAGCCAATTTTTCATTCAAAAAGTCAAATGGCGCTCCTTCCCTTCCAAACCCTGCCGTGCGCCCACACAGTGGTTTACCCCCACATATGAGGTATCATCGTACTCAGGACAAATTGGACAACAACTTTCGTGGTTCAGTTTCTCCTTTTACCATTGGGAAAATAAAAAAATTGTTGCTAAAAGATCATTTTTGTGACTAAAAAGTTAAATGTTCATTTTTTCCTTCCATGTTGCTTCTGCTGCTGTGAAGCACCTGAAGGGTTAATAAACTTCTTGAATGTGGTTTTGTGCACCTTGAGGGGTGCAGTTTTTAGAATGGTGTCACTTTTGGGTATTTTCAGCCATATAGACCCCTCAAACTGACTTCAAATGTGAGGTGGTCCCTAAAAAAAATGGTTTTGTAAATTTCGTTGTAAAAATGAGAAATCGCTGGTCAAATTTTAACCCTTATAACTTCCTAGCAAAAAAAAATTTTGTTTCCAAAATTGTGGGAAATGTTATTTATTAACTATTTTGTGTCACATAACTCTCTGGTTTAACAGAATAAAAATTCAAAATGTGAAAATTGTGAAATTTTAAAATTTTTTGCCAAATTTCCGTTTTTATCACAAATAAACGCAGAATTTATTGACCTAAATTTACCACTAACATGAAGCCCAATATGTCACGAAAAAAGAATCTCAGAACTGCTAGGATCCGTGGAAGCATCCCTGAGTTATTACCTCATAAATGGACACTGGTCAGAATTGCAAAAAACGGCAAGGTCTTTAAGGTCAAAATAGGCTGGGTCATGAAGGGGTTAACAGGATCCATTTCTATAGACGAGGGAGAAAAAACAAAACCCAAAAAAGAGACCTTCTGAACTCCGAATAGGCACTTAGACCCCTTCACAAATAAAGCATTATCACGAAGGATCTGGAACACCATCCTGACCTGCTTCACATGAGACTCCCAATCATTGGAAAAAATCTAAATATCATCCAAATATACGACCATGAATTTATCAAGATAATTGCGGAAAATATCATGCATGAAAGACTGGAACACAGATGGAGCATTAGAGAGCCCAAATGGCATCACAAGGTATTCAAAATGGCCTTCGGGCGTATTAAATGCAGTCACCCTGTTTAATACGAACAAGATTATATGCCCCTCGGAGGTCAATCTTAGTAAACCAACTAGCCCCCTTAATCTTAATCTGAGCAAACAAATCAGTAAGCAAAGGCAAGGGGTATTGGAATTTGACCGTGATCTTATTAAGAAGACGATAATCAATACAGGGTCTCAAGGAGCCATCCTTCTTAGCAACAAAAAAGAAACCCGCTCCCAATGGTGACGAAGAGGGCCAAATATACCCTTTCTCCAAAGATTCCTTAACATAGCTCCACATGGCGGCATGCTCTGGCACAGACAGATTGAAAAGTCGGCCCTTAGGGAACTTACAACCAGGAATCAAGTTAATAGCACAGTCACTATGTGGAGGAAGGGAACTGGACTTGGGCTCATCAAATACATCCTGGAAATCCGACAAAAACTCAGGGACCTCAGAAGAGCGGGAAGAGGAAATTGACATCAAAGGAATGTCACTATGTACTCCTTGACAACCCCAACTAGTCACAGACATAGTTTTCCAATCCAGCATCGGATTATGTTCCATGGAAATCCCAGCACAACAACATCATGCAGGTTATGCAACACCAGAAAACGGCAATCTTCCTGATGTGCAGGAGCCATGTACATAGTCATCTGTGTCCAGTACTGAGGTTTATCCTTGGCCAAGGGTGTAGCATCAATGCACCTCAAAGGAATAGGGCTCTGCAAAGGCTGCAAGGAAAAACCACAGCGCCTGGCGAATTCTAAGTCCATTAAGTTCAGGGCAGCGCCTGAATCCACAAATGCCATGACTGAAAAGGACAACAATGAGCAAATCAGGGTCACAGATAAGAGAAATTTAGGCTGTATAGTACTAATGGTAACAGACCTAGCGACTCTCTTAGTACGCTTAGGGCAATCAGAGATAACATGAGCCGAATCACCACAGTAAAAACACAGCCTATTCTGACGTCTGAATTCCTGTCATTCTATTCTAGTCAATATCCTATCACATTGCATAGGTTCAGGACTATGCTCAGAGGATACTGCCATATGGTGCACAGCTTTGCACTCGTGCAGACGCCGATCAATCTGAATGGCTAGAGACATAGATTCGTTCAAAATGGCAGGCGTAGGAAAGCCCACCATAACATCTTTAAGGGTTTCAGAAAGACCTTTTCTGAAAATAGCAGCCAGAGCCTCTTCATTCCATTTAGTGAGCAAAGACCATTTTCTAAATTTCTGATAGTATAACTCTGCCGCTTCCTGACCTTGACACAGGGCCAACAGTGTTTTCTCAGCATGCTCTATAGAGTTAGGTTCGTCATATAATAATCCGAGCGCTTGAAAAAATGCGTCTACATTCAATAATGCCGGATCCCCTGTTTCAAGAGAGAAAGCCCAGTCTTGCGGATCACCACGCAGCAACGATATGATGATTTTCACCTGCTGAATGGGATCACCTGAAGAACGGGGTTTCAAAGCAAAAACAATTTGCAGTTATTTTTAAAGATCAAAAACTTGGATCTGTCCCCAAAGAACAAATCCGGAGTAGGAATTCTGGGCTCTAAAGCAGGAGTCTGGACAACATAGTCCTGGATACTCTGTACTCTTGCAGCCAGTTGATCCACACGAGAAAACAACTCTGAGCATCCATGCCAGAGCATATATCCTGCACCACCCAGATATCAAGAGGAAAAAAGAGGCAAACCAGAGCACAAAAAAATGGTTCAGAACTTTCTTTTCCTTCTTTTGAGATACATTTAATTCATTTTTGGCCAATTGTACTGTTATGATCTGGTGGTTTAGGAACAACATGAGACAAGCTCTGAAGGAGATGGTATCTGTACTGACCGCAGACCCTGAACCTAGCAGCGCAACTAGAAATAGCCATGGGGGGTACCTGACGCTCCCTAGACCCCTCGGCACAGCCTAAGATCTAACTTCCCCTAAAGATGGAAACAGGAAACCTATCTTGCCTCAGAGAAAATCCCCAAAGGAAAGATAGCCCCCCACAAATATTGACGGTGAGAGGAGGGGAAAATAACATACGCAGAGATGAAATCAGATTTTAGCATAGGAGGCCAGTCTAGCTTGATAGATAGGACAGGAAAGGATACTGTGCGGTCAGTATAAAAACTACAAAACAATCCACACAGAGTTTACAAAATCTCCACACCTGACTAAAGGTGTGGAGGGTAAATCTGCTTCCCAGAGCTTCCAGCTAACAGAAAAAATCCATAATGACAAGCTGGACAAAAATAGAATGCACAGAACAATAAGTCCACGACATGTGGACTGAAATGAGCAAAGCCAGAACTTATCTTAGCAGAACTGGTCAGGAAACCAGGAGAATCCAAGCAGAGATGTGAATCCAGCCAGAAAACATTGACAAGTGGCATAGGCTGAAGACTAGAGCCAGGTTAAATAGCAGACCCAGGAGAGACGATTAGTGAAAGCAGCTGCTAAAGCTAAACCCAAGGAGCAGCAGTTCCACTCAAAACCACCAGAGGGAGCCCAAGGGCAGAATTCACAAAAGTGCCATTTACAACCACCGGAGGGAGCCCAAGAACGGAATTCACAACATCCACACAATATTATGGGACACCGCTCCTCCATACAGTATTATGCCTCCCCGCTCCTCCATACAGTATTATGGGACCCGGGTCCTTCCACACTGTATTATGCCCCCGCCTGCTCCTCCATACAGTATTTTGAGACCCTGCTCTCCTCCATACAGTATTATGCATCCCCGCTCCTCCATAAAGTATTATGGGCCCCATATAATGCTCCTCAATACAGCACATCATGGGCCCCCTGCTCCTACATACAGAATTGTAGGTCCCGTGCTCCTCCAAACAGTATTATGCACCAACCAGCTCCTCCACACAGTATTATTGGACCCCTCTCCTCCATACAGTATTATGCATCCCCGCTCCTCCATACAGTATTATGGGACCCCGTTCCTCCGCACAGTATTATGCCCCTGCCTGCTCCTCCATACAGTATTATGGGACCCCACTCTCCTCCATACAGTATTATGGGACCCCACTCCTACATACAGTATTATGCCCCCCGCTCCTCCACATAGTATTATGCCTTCCGGCTCCTCCACATAGTATTATGTCACCCCAATCCTCCATACAGTATTATGAGCCCCCGCTACTTCATACAGTATTATGCCACCCCACTCCTCCAAACAGTATTACGCCCCCCCGCTCCTCCACACAGTATTATGGGACCCCGCTCCTCCACACAATATTATGCCCCCCACTCCTCCATACAGTATTATAGGCCACCCTGCTCCTTCACACAGTATTTTGCCCCCCCGCTCCTCCATACAGTATTATGGGTGCCCACTACTCCACACAGTATCATGGGACCCTGCTCCCCCATACAGTTTTATGCCCCCATGCTCCTCCACACAGTATCATGAGCGCCCCGCTCCTCCACACAGTATTATGGGACCCCCTGCTCCTCCATACAGTATTATGGGACACCGCTCCTCCACACAGTATTATGCACCCCAGCTCCTCCACACAGTATTTTGCCCCCCCCCACTCCTCCACACAGTATTATGCCCCCCCAGCTCCTCCACACAGTGTTATGCCCCCCAGGTCCTCCATTCAGTATTATGTGACCCCACTCCTCCACACAGCATTTTGCCCCCCTTCCTGCTCATCCATACATTACTACAGGCCCCATACATTTAAAAAAAAATAAAATCCTCACTTCTCCCATTCCCACCGCAGGTCCGGTGCACTCAGCGTCCCTCCGGCTCTGCAATGCTCAGGACAGAGAGGCTGAGCACCTAATGATGACGTCATCGCACCCTCTGCCCTGAGACGTCGCAGAGTCAGAGGGCGCTGAAGACACTGCTGCTGCCGCCAGAACGAGCTTAGTATTAGAAGGGGGGCCCGATGCCAGCACTGGCACCGAGAGGCCCCCGATCGTGGCGGCGGTCGGCGCAGCCCAAAGATTTACAGGGCCCGCGTCCTTTTTTTTTTCCTCCTCCTCCTACTCTCTGGGGCGGCACCCACTGGGCATTTCACCGGTGTCCCGGTAGGCCATTCAGACCCTGGATCCACAGTAGAACGTGTTATAATAGCACAGAAGCAGTCAGCCATGGCCCATACATGAAGTATTAGGGTCTGGCCCAGCATTTACAGCTGGGCATCACAAAACCTCCAAAGTATGACAGGTGAGCTCAGGCCACCCTTCCATTTTTGAAGACCAAAATGTAAAAGGGTCCAAATCCCCCCGATGGCATTGATATTGGGCTCCAGATACTCCTGCACCATCCTTTCCAGTCATTCACAGCATGTCAGACTTGTATTCTCTTGCTGGTGCATGGTCTAGTCTGAAAAATGTGTGAAACGACTCCCAGAAATTGCTTATGCCGCTTACACTGCTGCTGCTAATGTTATTGCGATGATGCCTTGACGTTCCCAAGGTTGAACGTCTACAACTGAGATGCACAATGTGTGCCTCACTGATGTGTTGGGTAAAATCACTCTTAAGATTATCTACAAGAGTATTTTGATATTCCAGCATAGGCGCATCCCTTTCCAGAGGGTGAAGCATCTGGCTAAATTTACTCTTGTACCATGGATCTAACACAGTGGCAACCCAGTAGTCTGCACAATTTATAACCCTAAGAATATGGACTTCGTGTTGAAGATAGTGCAGCAAGCAGACTTTCATGTGTCAGGTGATTCCATGAGGTCCAAGTCCATGCTGAACTGCTGGCAAGGTAACAATCAACGTTGCTTCCTCCATCTCCTCCCACCAACAATGAACAACAGAGCGTATCCTTATCCTTTTCATCTCCTGAATGCTGCTTGTCCATCACCTCATCCTCCTCAATTTGTTCCTAGGTTCCTGCATCTTCACTAATAGTTTGTATGGTGCCATGAGCCCCCTTGATTGTTGCAAGCCACCCTCCCATCGCACCCACCTGTGCGATGACAGTTTGCAAATTTCAGATATTGTTATCCCTTGATGCATATTATCTGCTTCCACCTCTTCCTGTAGGGCCATCACCTCCTCACGCAGACTATTCAAAGAGTGCTCCAGCATGTAGATGACCGGAACAGTGATGCTGATGATGGCATGGTCAGCACTAACTATCTTAGTAGTCACTTCAAAGCCTGCAGAACGGTGCAGAGGTCCCTCACCTGTGCCCACTCCGCAAGTGTAATTTGCACCATGTCTGGACTGTGTTGGCCCAGGCTATGCAAAAGGGCATACTGCACCAGGGCTCATCACTGATGCCTCAGCCGCTGCAACAACTGCTGAGTAGAATTCCATGGTGTCAGAAGATCGATAATTAAATAGTTAAGTGGTAGCCCGAAAGACCTCTGTAGCAAGGCAAGTCGATTACCTGCAGTGTGCGATTGTCGGAAGTGAATATACAGCAACCGTGCTTCTGTTCTATCTGCACTGTTGGAACGCGTGTCTGATTAAGGGAGAGGTTGAGGGCACAGGTGGAGGCCCTAAAGGAGAGGTGGAGGAGGCAGAAGCAGTGGAGGAACTGTTAGACACAGAGGTTTGTCCCGCGAGCCTTGAGGATTCAAAGACTTGTTGAGTAGCCCCTTAACCACCTGCCCTCACAGCCACCAGATTCGCCCCAGCCCATGTTTGCTCATCCAAGTGTCAGTGGTGAAATGCACCCAGGCAGACATAGCTTTTAAGGGAATAGGTGATGTTGTCATCTACATGCTTGTGCAGCAGGACACAGCTTTCTTAGAGAAGTAATGGCAACTGATATTGGGGTACTGCAACGGCCATCAACTTTCAGAAACTGTCTGTATCCACCAGATGGGAATGCAGCATTTCCATGGCTAACAGATTGGAGATGACGAAGTTCAAGTTTTTAGTTTTGTCAAGTGTAGGATGAAACATTATTTTATGTGACCACAACTGCGGGACTGAGAGCTGGATGCTGTGCTGAGAAAGGGTTGAGTACAGAGCACAGGACAAACTGCTGGACTGTAAGTGAGATGCAGGCGGAAATGTTGTAGTGAATTAAGAAAGATGTGTTGTGCTAGAAGACACAAAAGCACCAGACATGTCTACTTCTGTAATATCTGACCAGCTCTTACTCACCTCGACTGTAGTGGGTAGGGTTGAGCGACTTTTACTTTTTTAGGGTCGAGTCGGGTTTCGCGAAACCCGACTATCTCAAAAGTCGAGTCGAGTGAAATCGGCCGATTATGGCGAAAAGTCGGGGATCGACCGAAACACGAAACCCAATGCAAAGTCAATGGGAATTTTTTTTTTTAAATTTTATATTTTTTTTTTCTCTCTCTCTCTCTCTCTCTCTCCCCTCCGTCCCTGAACAGAAAAGCTGGTGTTACACATTGCAAATCGCTACAGCGCACAAGCGACAAGATGACGATAGGCGTCCACACCCCTAAGACCTATGTCATCACTCTGCCCACGCTCCTTCATTGGCTGAAAAAATGGCGCCAAGCGCGTCATACGACACGCGACTTTGGCGTGAAAGTCGCGTACCGCATGGCCGACCCCACACAGGGATCGGGTCGGGTTTCATGAAACCCGACTTTGCCAAAAGTCGGCGACTTTTGAAAATGAACGATCTGTTTCGCTCAACCCTAGTAGTGGGTAAACAATTGTAGTGTCTGCAGTCAGAGACCTGTGTGAAAAGGTTTGGAATAGTGACAGAGGAGGAAGAAGCAGCAGATGGGGTTGATAGAACAGCCGGTGTTGGGCAAGGCTCGCTAGTCCGCATTTTAGTGCAGTGAGATTCTCACACTAAGGCCGGTGTCACACTTACCGTATTGAAAATCGGTCTGAGTGTCCCTGCTGAGGGTTCCACAAGTGTTCTTCATATGGTCATCCGTGTGTAATGCATTTGCAATGCCATGATGCAATTTTCTCTCACCTATGTAGCCCTATGACATCTGTATGACATCTGTATGATGCGCATATGGCTTCATATTTCTCACTGCTTTTCCCCATTGGATTTTATGGCTCAATGGGCTGACATGAGGAAAATGGTTGTCTATTTCTCGCAAGCTACACTGATGGTCCATGTGGTGTCCGATTTTTTTCTCACACCCATAGACTTGCATTGGCGAAACTCGGGCAATACAGTTATATGAAAAAGTTTGGGCACCCCTATTAATCTTAAGCTTAACCCCTTACCGGCATCGGACGTACTATACCGTCCGATGCCGGCTCCCCTGCTTTGATGCAGGGCTCCGCGGTGAGCCCGCACCAAAGCCGGGACATGTCAGCTGTTTTGAACAGCTGACATGTGCCCGTAATAGGCGCGGGCAGAATCGCGATCTGCCCGCACCTATTAACTACTTAAATGCCGCTGTCAAACGCAGACAGCGGCATTTAACTACCGCTTCCGGCCGGGCGGCCGGAAATGACGTCATCGCCGACCCCCGTCACATGTCCGGGGGTCGGCGATGCGTCTCCATTGTAGCCATAGAGGTCCTTGAGACCTCTATGGTTACTGATTGCCCGTCGCTGTGAGCGCCACCCTGTGGACGGCGCTCACAGCACACGTGCAATTCTGCTACATAGCAGCGATCAGCAGATCGCTGCTATGTAGCAGAGCCGATCGTGCTGTGCCTGCTTCTAGCCTCCCATGGAGGCTATTGAAGCATGGCAAAAGTTAAAAAAAAAAGTTTAAAAAAATGTGAAAAAAATAAAAAAAACATAAAAGTTTAAATCACCCCCCTTTCGCCCCAATCAAAATAAATCAATAAAAAAAAATCAAATCTACGCATATTTGGTATCGCCGCGCTCAGAATTGCCCGATCTATCAAATAAAAAAAAGTATTAACCTGATCGCTAAACAGCGTAGCGGGAAAAAAACTCGAAACGCCAGAATTAAGTTATTTTGGTCGCCGCGACATTGCATTAAAATGCAATAACGGGCGATCAAAAGAATGTATCTGCACCGAAATGCTATCATTAAAAACGTCATCTCGGCACGCAAAGAATAAGCCCTCAACCGACCCCAGATGATGAAAAATGGAGACGCTACGAGTATCGGAAAATGGCGCAATTCTTTTTTTTTTTTTTAGCAAAGTTTGGAATTTTTTTTCACCACTTAGATAAAAAATAACCTAGTCATGTTTGGTGTCTATGAACTCGTAATGACCTGGAGAATCATAATGGCAGGTCATTTTTAGCATTTAGTGAACCTAGCAAAAAAGCCAAACAAAAAACCAATGTGGGATTGCACTTTTTTTGCAATTTCACCGCACTTGGAATTTTTTTCCCGTTTTCTAGTACACGACATGCTAAAACCAATGATGTCGTTCAAAAGTACAACTCGTCCCGCAAAAAATAAGCCCTCACATGGCCAAATTGACGGAAAAATATAAAAGTTATGGCTCTGGGAAGGAGGGGAGCGAAAAACGAACACGGAAAAACGAAAAATCCCCCGGTCATGAAGGGGTTAATGTTTTATAAAAATTGGGGTTTTTTGCAACAGCTATTTCAGTTTCATATATCTAATAACTGTTGGACACAGTAATGTTTCTGCCTTGAAATGAGGTTTATTGTACTAACAGAAAATGTGCAATCTACATTCAAACAAAATTTGACAGGTGCATAAGTATGGGCATCCTTATCATTTTCTTGTTTTAAATACTCCTACCTACTTTTTACTGACTTACTAAAGCATTTTTTTTGGTTTTCTAACCTCATTGAGCTTTGATCTTCATAGCCAGGTGTATGCAATCGTGAGAAAAGCTACTTAAAGTGGCCACTTGCAAGTTGTTCTCCTGTTTGAATCTCCTCTGAAGAGTGGCATCAGGGGCTCCTCAAAACAACTGTCTAATGATCTGAAAAAAAAGATTATTCAACATAATTGTTCAGGGGAAGGATACAAAAAGCTGTCTCAGAGATTTAACCTGTCAATTTCCACTGTGAGGAACATAGTAAGGAAATGGAAGAACACAGGTACAGGTCTTTTTAAGGCCAGAAGTGGCAGGCCAAGAAAAACATCAGAAAGGCAGAGAAGAAGAATGGTGAGATCAGTCAAGTACAATCCTCAGACCACCTCCAGAGAGCTGCAGCATCAACTTGCTGCAGATGGTGTTACTGTGCATCGGTCAACTATACAACGCACTTTGCACAAGGAGAAGCTGTATGGGAGAGTGATGCGAAAGAAGCAGTTTCTGCAAGCACGCCACAAACAGAGTCGGCTGAGGTATGCAAAAGCACATTAGGAGAAGCAAATTTCTTTTTGGAAGAAGGTCCTTTGGACTGATGAAACCAAGATTGAGTTGGTTGGTCATTCAAAAAGGCATTATGCATGATGGCCAAAAAACACAGCATTCCAAGAAAAACACTTGCTACCCACAGTAGAATTTGGTGGAGGTTCCATCATGCTTTGGGGCTGTGTGGCCAATGCCGGCACCGGAAATCATTTTAAAGTTGAGGGACGCATGGATTCCTCTCTGTACCATGTAGCCCATGCGTTACTGATGGTGTACCACTGTGCAGCTTCCAAAGAGAGTCGAGTAGGTCAGCCAATAACAGATGTCAGTAATCTTTATATAGCTTGATATAGTGTTTGTTCAGTTGAGCTTTCATACACATTAACACCTAACCCACATACTTGTTGAACACCAAGCCTATTCTCCCTTCCATCAGGACCTCCCTTTTTCCCACCCATGTTGTAAGTAGCCTTCCCCTGATGTATCCTGCTGTTCCACAACCTTAGGCCCACAACAGTTTTAGCACAAATGATTTGGAGTAGCTAATAAGGCTTCCAGAGACTGCCACACAGTTTTTGCACAGTCTACTTTGCTGTTGGAAGATCGATTTTACACAGGACAAGTTCTCTTTCTGCAGCACCAGCTCTAGCACAGGAGCGACCTCTGTGCACTGTGACACTGAGAAAATGGCGCCAGCAAAATAACGGACATGTGACTACGGCAACCAATCACAGAAGACCTTGTGTCATGAAGTTGTGGAAGGTATCTGTGCCCTGATTGGTTACCAAAATAAAAAGCGTGTGCCACTTGTGTAATCTCTTCAGACTCTACTTTAACCTCCACACACCTCCTCCCTACATCAAACACCACCCCTTATCCCCCCGCCCATGATACAGCTCCTCCCAACAAAGTTTATATCCTCTTAATATATTGCAATCATCGTATCAAATAGCACTGTGCACTTACAATTGTTCATTGTAAAAACTCTGGAATGCTTCAGCAAGTCCCAGTGATTTTGAGACTGTTTTTTGTGACACATTATACTTTATGATAATGGTAAATTTAGATCAATATGTTTTGTGTTTATTTATAAAAAAAATATCAGAAATTAGACAAAAATGTAAAAAAATATCAATTTTCAAACTTTGAATGATTATCCCTTTAATCCAGATAGTCATACCATACAAAAACATTAATAAATAACATTTCCCTCATAACTGCCTTACATCAGCACCATTTGTAAAATGTTATTTGCCTTTGTTAGCATTCTAGGAGGTTTAAAAATGTAGCAGAAAGTTTTTCATTTTTTCATGGAAATTTACAAAATGTATTCCTTTTAGGGACCTATCCAGGTTTGACGTGACTTTAGGGTCCTATATATCGGAAACCCCCCAAAAGTGATACCGTTTTAAAAACAAAACCTCCTGACATACTGAAAACTGCTGTCAGGTAGCTTATTAACTCTTCATGTGCTTTTCAGGAATTAATATAAAATGACATGACAGGAATGATAAAGTGTATTTTTACCACCTAAATGTCACTAACTTTTGAACAGGCCACTGTGGCCAGCAGACTTTAAGGCTGCTATTTGGCTGTGAACAGCCATGGCAAAGATCAGGAAAATGAAATCATGATCTCAGGGTGCCAATGGGGATAAAGAGGAGCCCCCACAATCTTTTAACCATTTACCTGATATAGTCATTATTGACAGCAGCATCTAAGGGGTTAAACAGATATAGATGATGCCAACAATGATCGTGGCTGATGCAGCATGTTGTCAGGTAGAGTGTACAGTCAACAGCTGCTGGATGATCACCTGAATGGGGATTGCATTCCCTCATAGCTCAGGTCAGTAAAAAGACGACGGTCATTAAGGGGTTAATATACATATATGTGTGTTTGTGTGTGTGTGTGTATATATATATATATATATATATATATACTGTATACAGTGCCTTGCGAAAGTATTTGGCTCCCTGGAACTTTTCAACCTTTTCCCACATATCATGCTTCAAACATAAAGATACCAAATGTAAATTTTTGGTGAAGAATCAACAACAAGTGGAACACAATTGTGAAGTTGAATGAAATTTATTGGTTATTTTAAATTTTTGTGGAAAATCAAAAGCTGAAAAGTGGGGTGTGCAATATTATTCGGCCCCTTTAACTTTGTTGCGCCACCTTTGTCTGTGATTACAGCTGCAAGTCGCTTGGGGGATATCTCTATCAGTTTTGTACATCGAAAAACTGAAACTCTTGCCCATTCTTCCTTGGCAAACAGCTCGAGCTCAGTGAGGTTTGATGGAGATCGTTTGTGAACAGCAGTTTTCAGCTCTTTCCACAGAATCCCGATTGGATTGAGGTCTGGACTTTGACTTTGCCATTCTAACACCTGGATACGTTTATTTGTGAACCATTCCATTGTAGATTTTGCTTTATGTTTGGGACCACTGCCATGTTGGAAGTCAAATCTCCATCCCCGTCTCAGGTCTTTTGCAGACTCCAACAGATTTTCTTCAAGAATGGTCCTGTATTTGCCTCCATCCATCTTCCCATCAATTTTAACCATCTTCACTGTCCCTGCTGAAGAAAAGCAGGCCCAAACTATGATGCTGCTACCACCATGTTTGACAGTGGGGATGGTGTATTCAGGGTGATGAGCTGTGTTGCCTTTATGCCAAACATATTGTTTGGCATTGTTGCCAAAAAGTTCAATTTTGGTTTCATCTGACCAGAGCACCTTCTTCCACATGTTTGGTGTGTCTCCCAGGTGGCTTGTTGCAAACTTTAAACAACACTTTTTAAAGATATCTTTGAGAAATGGCTTTCTTCTTGCCACTCTTCCATAAGGTCCAGATTTTTGCAGTGTATGACTGATTGTTGTCCTATGGACAGACTGTCTTACCTCAGCTGTAGATCTCTGCAGTTCATCCAGAGTGATCATGGGCCTCTTGGCTGCATCTCTGATCAGTCTTCTCCTTGTTTGAGATGAAAGTTTAGAGGGACGGCCGGGTCTTGGTAGTTTTGCAGTGGTATGATACTCCTTCCATTTCAATATGATCGCTTGCACAGTGCTCCTTGGGATGTTTAAATAATTTTGGAAATCATTTTGTATCCAAATCCAGCTTTAAACTTCTCCACAACAGTATCACGGACCTGCCTGTTTTGCTCCTTGGTCTTCATGATGCTCTCTGTGCTTCAAACAGAACCCTGAGACTATCACAGAGCAGGTGCATTTATACGGAGACTTGATTACACACAGGTGGATTATATTTATCATCACTAGGCATTTAGGACAACATTGGATCATTCAGAGATCCACAATGAACTTCTGGAGTGAGTTTGCTGCTCTGAAAGTAAAGGGGCCGAATAATATTGCACGCCCCACTTTTCAATTTTTGATTTTCCACAAAAATGTAAAATAACCAATAAATTTCATTCAACTTCACAATTGTGTTCCACTTGTTGTTGATTCTTCCCCAAAAATTTACATTTGGTATCTTTATGTTTGAAGCATGATATGTGGGAAAAGGTTGATAAAGGAACACTTAAACAGCAGAATATAACTCCAAGTAAATCAAACTTCTGTGAAATCAAACTGTCTACTTAGCAAGCAACGCGGTTTGACAATCAATTTCACATGCTGTTGTGCAAATGGAAGAGAAAACAGATGGAAATTATTGGCAATTATCAAGACATACTCAATAAAGGAGTGCTTCTGCAGGTGGGGACCACAGAACACATCTCCGCACCAATGCTTTCTGGCTGTATTTTGAATGTAGCTTGTGTTTTCACACTCGTGGTAGCATGAGACGGACTCTACAACTCACACAAGTGGCTCAGGTAGTGCAGCTCATCAAGGATGGCACATCAATGCGAGCTGTGGCAAGAAGGTTTAGTGTGTCTGTCATCGTAGTGTTCAGAGGCTGGAGGTACTACCAGGAGACAGGCAAGTACACCAGGAGATGTGGAGGGGGCTGTTGGAGGACAACAACCCAGCAGCAGGACCTCTACCTCAGTCTTTGTGCAAGGAGGAACAGGAGGAACACTGCCAGAGCCCTGCAAACTGACCTCCAGCAGCCCATAAATGTGCGTGTGTCTGCACAAACAGTTTGAAACCGACTCTATTAGGATTGTCTGAGTGCCCGACATCCACAGATGTGGGTTCTGCTCACAGCCCAACACCATGCAGGATGCTTGGCATTTGCCACAGAACACCAGGATTGGCAAATTCGCCACTGGTGCCCCGTGCTCTTCACTAATGAAAGCAGGTTCACACTCAGCACATGTGGCAAATGTGACAGAGTCTGGAGATGCCATGGAGAACGATCAGCTGCCAGCAGCATCCTTCAGCATGACCAGTTTGGCAGTGGGTCAGTAATAGGGTGGCGTGGCATTTCTTTGGAGGGCTGCATAGCCCTTCATGTGCTCGCCAGAGGTAGCCTGACTGCCATTAGGTACCGAGATGAGATCCTCAGACCCCTTGGGAGACCATATGCTGGTGTGGTTGGCCCTGGGTTCATCCTAATGCAGGATAATGCCAGACCTCACGTGGCTGGAGTGTATCAGCAGTTCCTGCAAGATGAAGTCATTGAATCTATGGACTAGCCCGACAGTTCCCCAGACCTGAATCAGATTGAACACATCTGAGACATCATGTCTCGCACTATCCACCAACGTCACGTTGCACCACAGACTGTCCAGGAGTTGGCAGATGTTTTAGTCCAGGTCTGGAAGGAGATCTCTCAGGAGACCATCCGCCGCCTCATCAGGAGCATGGCCAGGCATTGTAGGGAGGTCCTAAAGGCATGTGGAGGCCACACACACTACTGGGCATAATTTCCTTTTCTTGAGTAATTTCCACTGAAGTTGGACCAGCCTTGATTTTCCACTTGGATTTTGAGCCTCATTCCAACTCCAGACCTCTGACATTCCCCTATGTAATTAATAAAGATTTGCAACTGAAATATTTCATTCAGTGATATCTAGGATGTGGATTTTTTTTTTAGCAAAATATATATATATATATATATATATATATTCCGAAACACTGGCGAGCGCAAACCTAAAAAGGGCATAATATAAATATAAGATTTGACAGAAACAATAGAATAGAAAATAAAGAAGGAGTATTTCCTCTTTCACCTTGTATTGCTCCAAGCAAATCTTCTATTTCTCTATCCATTATTCACGTGCTGTCCTTTAGTAAATATTATAAATTCTACCAATGTATTCACTTTCTTGGAAATGCAGTTAATTGGTACACCTATTGATGCTTGTAAATTGTATTTATTAAATGTTGGGTTTTGTTTCCAGCATCTGTACTTTGCAGTGATCTTTGCTAATATGTTTAAAAGCTCCATTTGTATTGTAACTAAGAAAACAATTAGATAATTTCATTTTTGAACAGAAATGAAGCCAACTGTGCACGCCTGTTTCTCCTAGATCCCAATGCGAATGTCTGTAAATGCAGGCCACTATTTTATTTACTCAATGTCTAAAAGCTTAATTGACTGCAAAACGAATCTCAAGACCATAAATTTATAGGTTTCAGTGATTTCTGATTACCAATATGGTGTGTATACTGATAAATCCACAAATGAAAGACGTCAATTGTGTTTCAGAACATAAAGATGGATTTCTATGTAACCACAATAAAACTGAGACTACTCTTAAGCTTGGACAATAGATATGAGCAAATGGTCATTATTTTCTAAGCTGACTAAACATTTTCCAGTCTTGTTGCAGTAATTATGATAGTTTAATCCCTTCCCAACCTCCACCCTACTATTACTGTGGAGGCCAGTACCCCCGCTTTGATGCGGGATGCGGCGGTGAGCCCGCATCAAAGCCGGGACATGTTAGCTATTTTGAACAGCTGACATGTGCCCGCAATAGCGGCAGGTAGAATCGCAATTCACCCGCTGCTACTAACTAGTTAAATGCCTCTGTCAAACGCTGACAGCGGCATTTAATTACCCCTTCCTGCCATTGGGCCGGAAATGAGCGCATTGCTGACCCATGTCACATGATTGGGGGTCAGCGATGCGTCGGCATGACAACCTGAGGTCTCCTTGAGACCTCTATGGTTGTTGATGCCATACTGCTATGACCACCACCCTGTGGTCGGCACTCATAGCAATGCAGTAAATCTACTACATCGCTCCTATGTAGCAGAGCCAATCAGGCTATGCCAGCTTCTAGCCTCCCATGGAAGCTATTGAGGCATGGCAAATGTAAAAAGATTTTTTTTTAAAAATATGGAAAAAAAAATATATAAAAGTTTAAATCACCCCCCTTCGCCCCATTCAAAATAAAACAATAAAAAAGTCAAACCTACACATATTTGATATTGCTGCATTCGGAATCGCCCGATCTATCAAAAAAGGATGAACCTAATCGCTAAACGGTATAGCGAGAAAAAATTTGAAATGCCAGAATTACGTTTTTTTGGTCGCCGTGACATAGAATTGAAATGCAATAACGGGCGATCAAAATAAAGTATCTGCACCAAAATGGTATCATTAAAAACGTGCAACTTGTCCCACAAAAAACAAGCCATCACATGGCCATATTGATGGAAAAATAAAAAAGTTATGGCTCTTGGAAGGAGGGGAGCGAGAAACGAGAACGCTAAAATGAGAAAGGGCAAGGTCTTGAAGGAGTTATTAAAAATAGTTGAGAATTAGGGAAGGCTTCTTTTGCAAAGCAAGAAAAAATCCAGCAATGGGAGGAGATCCCAAAACTTCTGCAAATCCATGAAAACCTATAGGGTAATGAACAGCAGCAAATGAGTTTGACAGTATTTATTCATTGAAGCAATGAATAAGGACTATGTCTGAAATGCGCTTGTTGCTGTTCATTACCCTGTAGGTTTGTATGGTTTCTAGACTTTTCGATAAACTTCAAGTTTTTTGAATCTCCTCTAGTGATGAGCGAGTGTACTCGTTGCTCGGGTTTACCTGAGCACGCTTGGGTGACCTCCAAGTATTTATGACTGCTCGGGGATTTAGTTTTCATCGCGGCAGCTGAATGATTTACAGCTACTAGCCAGGCTATGTGATTAGCCCCACATGTAATTAAGCTTTCTAGTAGCTGTAAATCATTCAGCTGCCGCTATGAAAACTTAATCCACCAGCAGTCATAAATACTCGGAGGTCACCCGAGCGTGCTCGGGAAAACTCGAGCAACGAGTACACTCGCTCATCACTAATCTCCTCCCTTTTCTGTGTTTTTCTTCCTGTGCTAATAATGCCAGGCGCACTGTACATGGAGGATTCTGCCCTGGATGAGCTAAAGTTGTCTCTGTGTCTGCTCTAGGCTTCTTTTGTAGTTATATTTTGGAAAATAGCATGGTTTTAATTGTTATGGTTGGAACAATTGTTTGTCTTGTTCCCATCATGCAAGTAGATGCAGTAATTAAAGTTGAGACAGGAATAATAATGATAACAAATGTGCATTGTGTTCCAAACAATATTTTGGAACATAATGGGTATCCATGGTCCAAGAAGATAAGCTGAAGTCTACTAATTTTTTCCCTTTTAGACACTTATTTTGCTGGGTATGCTTCAGATGGTGTCAGATTTCTTGGATCAATACAGATCGAAAAAAAGTAAAGGACAATTTTCGTTCAAATTCAGAGATTGGTACGCTTAAACTTGGGGAAACAGAAACATGGGGAATATAGAAAACATGTATCCTACACTTGTCCCAAGGATCATTAAAAAATGTCATTTATTAGATATTTTTAAGATCCTATGGTGCAAAAAATATAAATAAGTAAAAGTATACACATGTGTAAATTTTACTTTTTTGTTCAGTTGGATTTTAAATATATACCGTACTTTTTTTATTGAACCTTTGGATGAGTGCTGGATATTTGTTTTCTACCCTTAAACTTGACCCTCTGCTTGTTATAGAGTACACAGAAAGCCAATGAGGGACTGGGACTAAAATTCAGCCCTGGCATTTGAAAGCACACAGGCCCATGTTGGCTCTGTAACCCTCCTCAGATTGGGGTTTCTATTACTTATATTACCCTGCCTGCAGCAATTCAAGATTTACTAAATGACCTATATTTCCAATAATACCTCTATACGAGACTTAAAGGGAATTTGTCAGCAAGTTCTTGCAATGTAATCTGAAGACCGCTGGAAATAGAGGCTAAAACACAGATTTCAGGGATGTGTCACATGTCAAAGTGCTGCGTAGTTTACGAACTGTAAAGGATTGATCCCTAAGAAATTAACATTGAGAGACTGGTCCAGCAACTAAGCACCTCATCTCACAAACTTGGTCAATAACTACAGGAAATGTCTGATCTTTGTAATTGCAAACAAAGGTTTCTGTATCAAATATTAAGTTCTGTTTATTGTATCAAATACTTATTTCATGCAATAAAATGCTAATTAATTATGTAAAAATAATATGGTTTTCTGTTTTTTTTTTAAAGATTTTGTCTCACAGTTGAAGTGTACCTACAATAAAAATTACAGACCCCTCCAATCTTTGTAGGTGGGAACATTTGCTAAAATTGTATCAAATACTTATTTTCCCCACACTGTAGAGCAGCATGATGGCTCAGTGGTTGATATTGTAGGTTTGCGGGCCAGGAGTTCTGGGCTCAAATCCCACCATTGGCAAAATTTGCGAAGAGTTTTTATGCTCTAATCATGTTTGTGTGGGTTTTTCTGGATATTTTGCTTTCCTCCCACACTCCAAAGACATACTGATAGAAAACTTGAATTGTGAACCCCAAAAGAGACAGTTATGATGTCTGCAAGGCACTGACGAATTAATGAAGTTATATAAATGAATAAAATAAATTTAGAAATTTGGGAACTTCAAGTGCATATCACCTTTGCCTTTGTTTTACAAATTAAACTGAGTAGATTTTTTAGAATTAGAAGGAAATGAAAATTAAATTTATGATGTGTCTAGACTTTCAAATTGTGTATAATTCTTCTTAACTTTATTAGAAGCAATAGGTGTAGTATTCTAATGTCATTAATATTATATGCTCTTCTCAAGCAGGTTTATTATTCTAGCGCTAAACATATCTAAACTCATGTATTCTATAACTTGCACTATTTGAATAATTACATTCAAGCAAATAGGAATAGAAACACTGTACATAGAAAGGCATAAAGCCTCTATTGTATCTTCTCACTCAGTATTATAAATTAATGTCTCTATTCTCTCTTACATGGATTGCAATACTAGTCATTAAGAATAATCTAATTATTATGATATCTTATGTGGTGAAATATGTGTATATACATATATATATATATATATATATATATATATATATATATACAGTACAGACCAAAAGTTTGGACACACCTTCTCATTTAAAGATTTTTCTCTGCATTTATTATGAAAATAGTACATTAACACTCAAGGCATCAAAACTATGAATTAACACATGTGGAATTATATACTTAACAAAAAAGTGTGAAGCAACTGAAAATATGTCTTATATTCTAGGTTCTTCAAAGTAGCCACCTTTTGCTTTGATGACTGCTTTGCCCACTCTTGGCATTCTCTTGATGAGCTTCCAGAGGTAGTCACCGGAAATGGTTTTCACTTCACAGGTGTGCCCTGTCGGGCTTAATAAGTGGGATTTCTTGCCTTATAAATAGGGTTGGGACCATCAGTTGTGTTATGCAGAAGTCTGGTGGATACACAGCTGACAGTCCTACTAAATAGACTGTTAGAATTTGTATTATGGCAATACAAAAGCAGCTAAGTAAAGAAAAATGAGTGGCCATCATTACATTAAGAAATGAAGGTCAGTCAGTCTGAAAAATTGGGAAAACTTTGAAAGTGTCCCCAAGTGCCGTTGCAAAAACCATCAAGTGCTATAAAGAAACTGGCTCACATGAGGACTGCCCCAGGAAAGGAAGACCAAGAGTCACCTCTGCTTCTGACGATAAGTTTATCTGAGTCACCAGCCTCAGAAATCACAGGTTAATAGCAGCTCAGATTAGAGACCAGGTCAACGCCATACAGAGTTCTAGCAGCAGACACATCTCTACAACAACTGTTAAGAGGAGACTTTGTGCAGCAGGCCTTCATGGTAAAATAGCTGCTAGGAAACCACTGCTAAGGACAGGCAACAAGCAGAAGAGACTTTCTTGGGCTAAAGAACACAAGGAACAGACATTAGATCAGTGGAAATTTGTGTTTTGGTCTGATGAGTCCAAATTTGAGATCTTTGGTTCCAACCACCATGTCTTTGTGTGACGCCGAAATGGTGAATGGATGGACTCTACTTGCCTGGTTCCCACCGTGAAGCATGGAGGAGGAGGTGTGATGGTGTGGGGGTGCTTTGCTGGTGACACTGTTGGGGATTTATTCAAAATTGAAGGCATACTGAACCAGCATGGCTACCACAGCATCTTGCAGCAGCATGTTATTCCATCCGGTTTGCGGTTTAGTTGGACCATCATTTTTTCAACAGGACAATGACCCCAAACACACCTCCAGGCTGTGTATGGGCTATTTGACCAAGAAAGAGAGTGTTGGGGTGCTACGCCAGACGACCTGGCCTCCACAGTCACCAGACCTGAACCCAATCGAAATGGTTTGGGGTGAGCTGGACTGCAGAGTGAAGACAAAAGGGCCAACAAGTGCTAAGTATCTCTGGGAACTCCTTCAAGATTGTTGGAAGACCATTTCCGGTGACTACCTCTTGAAGCTGATCAAGAGAGTGCCAATAGTGTGCAAAGCAGTCATCAAAGCAAAAGGTGGCTACTTTGAAGAAACTAGAATATAAGGCATCATTTCAGTTGTTCCACACTTTTTTGTTAAGCATATAATTCCACGTGTGTTAATTCATAGTTTTGATGCCTTCCGTGTGAATGTGCAATTTTCATAGTCATGAAAATACAGAAAAATATTTAAATGAGAAGGCTCGTCCAAATTTTGGTGTGTGCTGTATATATATATATACAGTGTATATATATATATATATATATATATATGCGTGTGTGCAGTGACCTATAGGTATTGTGTGACTAGTAACATCTGTCCTGAAGGCTGCATGTCTCACCCAGGTTTTAATATGTTTTTTCCTGAGACAAGCAGACTTCTGTCTCCAAATCTCACCAGGGGGTCTAGCTAGGACCAAGAAGAAAGGGTAAAGGTACCGTCACATTAAGCAACTTACCAACGAGAACGTCAGCGATCCGTGACGTTGCAGTGTCCTGGATAGTGATCTAATTGTGTTTGACACGCAGCAGCGATCAGGATCCTGCTGTGACATCGCTGGTTGTAGCTGAAAGTCCAGAACTTTATTTGGTCATCAGGTCGGCGTGATTTGTCATGTTTGACAGTAAAAGCAACGATGCCTGCAATGGTTTTCTATGGAGCGAACAACCAGCGAGAACGATAAGTACGTCACTGGATCGCTCCTGAATCGCTCAGCTGTTGCCGGTGTTTGACGTCTCCTAGCGACCTAAACAGCGATGCTGCAGTGATTGGCTCATTGTCTATATCGCTGCAGCGTCGCTAAATGTGACAGTACCTTAACACTCAACACCTCCTGGCTCTTGGAAGAGAGATGTCAATTATGGCCTGATAGTATCTCTGTGAGAATGTTTACACAAAGGATCTCAAGAGAAAATAATATATTCATTGGTAGCACGGCCGTGGTCCAATCAAAAACAAGCAATTATGATATTAACCTCAAGGACTGGTCTAGAAATCTGACCTCCAGACCAAAGCTATAAATTAGACCTGTATACCTAAAATCATGTTCACATGTGATGGCAGCCTGAGAATCTGATGTGTTCCACTAACTCCATATTCACCCCACCTAATGGAGCAGAAAGCAGACTACCAAGTTAGATGATTTCTGTAAGTTTTCTCCTGTTTATGTTATACTGTTTTGCATAAGTTGTGTGTCTTTGTATTATCATATTTTTATACCTTTTTCTTCCTGTAAGCACTGAACCTTTTGTATTAAAGTATAAACTTTAACATGTTGAACCTTGAATGTTCTAACGAATCCATAGCTTAAGGTGTTTGAGCCTCATGAGTGGTAGATAGTGTTGAGCGATACCGTCCGATACTTGAAAGTATCGGTATCGGATAGTATCGGCCGATACCCGAAAAATATCGGATATCGCCGATACCGATATCCGATACCAATACAAGTCAATGGGACATCAAGTATCGGAAGGTATTCTCATGGTTCCCAGGGTCTGAAGGAGAGGAAACTCTCCTTCAGGCCCTGGGATCCATAGGGATGTGTAAAATAAAGAATTAAAATAAAAAATATTGATATATTTACCTCTCCGGCGGCCCCTGAACTCAGCGCGGGTAACCGGCAGGCTTTGTTGTTCAAAATCAGCGCTTTTAGGACCTGAGAATCACGTCCCGGCTTCTGATTGGTCGCGGGCCGCCCATGTGACCGCCACGCGACCAATCACAAGCCGCGACGTCACCGCAAGCTATTAACGCGCTCATTTTTAAAAATGAGCGCGTTAATGGCTTTCAAAGACGTAGCGGCTTGTGATTGGTCGCGGCCACGCGACCAATCACAAGCCGCTACGTCTTTGAAAGCCATTAACGCGCTCATTTTTAAAAATGAGCACGTTAATAGCTTGCGGTGACGTCGCGGCTTGTGATTGGTCGCGTGGCCGCGACCAATCACAAGCCGCTACGTCTTTGAAAGCCATTAACGCGCTCATTTTTAAAAATGAGCGCGTTAATAGCTTGCGGTGACGTCGCGGCTTGTGATTGGTCGCGTGGCCGCGACCAATCACAAGCCGCTACGTCTTTGAAAGCCATTAACGCGCTCATTTTTAAAAATGAGCGCGTTAATAGCTTGCGGTGACGTCGCGGCTTGTGATTGGTCGCGTGGCCGCGACCAATCACAAGCCGCTACGTCTTTGAAAGCCATTAACGCGCTCATTTTTAAAAATGAGCGCGTTAATAGCTTGCGGTGACGTCGCGGCTTGTGATTGGTCGCGTGGCCGCGACCAATCACAAGCCGCTACGTCTTTGAAAGCCATTAACGCGCTCATTTTTAAAAATGAGCGCGTTAATAGCTTGCGGTGACGTCGCGGCTTGTGATTGGTCGCGTGGCCGCGACCAATCACAAGCCGCTACGTCTTTGAAAGCCATTAACGCGCTCATTTTTAAAAATGAGCACGTTAATAGCTTGCGGTGACATCGCGGCTTGTGATTGGTCGCGTGGCGGTCACATGGGCGGCCCGCGACCAATCAGAAGCCGGGACGTGATTCTCAGGTCCTAAAAGCGCTGATTTTGAACAACGAAGCCTGCCGGTTACCCGCGCTGAGTCCAGGGGCCGCCGGAGAGGTAAATATATCAATATTTTTTATTTTAATTCTTTATTTTACACATCTCTATGTATCCGATACCGATACCCGATACCACAAAAGTATCGGATCTCGGTATCGGAATTCCGATACCGCAAGTATCGGCCGATACCCGATACTTGCGGTATCGGAATGCTCAACACTAGTGGTAGACAATATTATTATTATTTCTGGGACTCATCGCTCGTGTGTTCGATGAGTGGTGGCAGCGTGTATGAGCGGGTGTGTGGCCTGGCTCGGTGTGTTATTTATGCTCCCATTATAGCATAGGACAGAGGTTGAATTCTGGACTGAAAGTGGGGAGATAGATTAACCCTTGCAGGCACAACCCCAAGTCACATGCTGAGAGCGGATACGTGACAAATTAGTGACACCACGGAGTGGGGATCCGTGCCACCTTAGATAAAATATAAAGAGATCAGCAGATCCATATTGTTATGAGTACAGAATGAAGCAGGGACAGACAACCAACATTTTAGTGGCAGCATGGTGTAGCCTCTATAAAATCACTCTTCATCAAGTGCAGCATAAGCCTACTGCTGCAAGTAAAGAAGTCAGTCCTCGATACTCAAGCGCTGTTGATAATTGTCAGCTTATATTTCTGTGCATAGGCTGAAAGCGGTAAGAGGGAAGGCAGCGATATCCTTCTCCTTTCAACCATCATTCAAAACTGTTTTTGGTTAAGCAAAGTAGAAGATATCATTAATGAGGAAAAGAATATTTGCTGTAAGAAATTATTCTCTGTACAAAAATAGTATTATTCTCTTAACAAATTCTGAGATGAGAAATGTTACAATAAGGAATCGTTATTCCCTTTCTATCATATTGTAAAGCCTTCTACGGCGATTCAGCCTGAGGATGGGTTAACAAATCATTCATGGCTGTATTGCACTATCCACTTGTGTTTTCTTTAGAAAAAACTGGGAAAAAGAGAGCAATTTATGGAGATTTGATACCAGTTTTCCTCTTTTAATAGGGCTAATAAAAAATAGCATTGACAAAATGGTATAACACTGGATAGAGTGGAAATTTATGACAAACTAGTAAAAAAATAAATAAAAAACAGTATTATGATGATGCATGGTCAAGGTATGAGTTAAGAGGATAGCCGTTCTTCATAAACAGTTTGATCCTGCTTAGTTCTGATATATCTTGCATTTTGTGGCAAAAATAAACATCTAATCCATAGAGATATAAAATAATTGTCGCCCAAACCTTTTAAGTGAGAAAATGCCAAATATATATTCTAAAGTTTTTTCTCACAAAAAATATGATCTTAAACATTAATGAAAAAGTATTTTTTCCCTAGAAGTATGTATCTCATCTATCTATCTAGTGAAAAAAAATGGCTGCAAAGTTTCGGTCCAAGCCTTGAGAAAGGTACTCCATTGGACCGAAATATTACCGTCACTATAGGCCAATACATTTTTCATATTTGCATAATTTACCATATAGATATGTAGCCTCCATTTTTTTACCATATTGGAGAATTGGTGTATGCCTGGAAGGCTTTGCACCCCTCTCTTTTGTGCTGGCGTTGTACTATTTTATTTTCACTATCAATCTTTCTACAGTGGCTTGAGAAAGTATTCACCACACTTAGCATTTTTTTGTGTTTTGCTACCTCACAACTTGGAATTTCACAGTTTTTTTTGAGGGTTTGCATCAGTTCTAGTAAAGAACTTGCCTACAATTATGAACTGCAGCCCCTACAGAGTTACCTTTGGTGTCTGTGCTGCCTTTATGATTAATGCCCTCCTTGCCCGCCTGAGAGTGTTGGTGGGTGGTCCTTTCCTAGCAGGTTTATTGTGGTACCATGTTGTTTCCATTTGATAATAGATTTGATCGTTCCCAGGTGGGTCATCAGAGATTGGGATTTTTTTTTATACTCCAGCCCTGACTTGTACTTCTTAACAACGTTGTCCCTGGCTTGTTTGAAGATCTCCTTGGTCTTCATGGTGTTGTTTGGTTACTGGTGCCTCTTGCTTAATGGTGTTGCAGAATCTGTCATCTTTCAGTAAAGCTGTGTATATACTCACATACCATGCGGCACTTTCTCCATGCTATATTCCAGAGGTTATAAAGTTCTGAATGTGAGTCTCTGAGGTAAAAAATATATATATTTTATAGAAGCTATGCAATAGGAAGATATTCTGCTCATGGGTAGAAAAGTATATGCAAAATTACTCTCAATGAGAAAACCATCAGTTCTAGGCTCCTGAGTAATGATCCTGCGGATACAGTAAAAAGAATGGGACCTGGCTCACGTTTCATTAATCTTTATCCACATCAAGTGAGCGGCTTTAAGAGAGCAGCAATTCATATTTTACTGTTATGAGCTGGTTCCAGTAACAATAATTTTTGCTTGTTAAATACTCTGTGCAGGTCAGGCATCAAAATGTTATCTTATACAACTGATGCTGCTATGATAGAATTGAAAAATCTTAGTCTTGCTGAAGATAGTTTTCTCTGGGTACAAGAGATGAGCAAATACTGTTCTGGCAAAAATTAAGAGACCACTGCAAAATGTTCAGTTTGTCTGATTTTTCTGTTTATAGGTATATTTTTAGTAAAATGTAAATTGTTTTTTATTCTATAAACTACTGACAACATGTCTCTGAATTTCCAAGCAATACATTTTCCATTTTTTTCTGAAAAGGAGAAATATTCAAAATAAAAAACAAACAGTGCTTTCAGACCACAAATAATGCAAAGAAAACAAGTTCATAATAATTTAGAAACAACAATACTAATGTTTTAACTCGGGAAGAGTTCAGAAATCAATATTTTGTGGAATAACCATGATTTTTAATCATGCGTCTTGGCATACTTTCCACCAGTGTTTCACACTGCTTCTGGCGCAAACATTTTAACAGTTCTTCTTTGTTTGATGGCTTGTGACTATGGAAGAGTCGACAAATAAAGCCTTTACTTACACAGTTTGCCAAAAGAAATGTGGGAGACTTTTCAAATGTATGCAGGAAGGTGCTGTGGTCAGATGAGACTAAAATTTAACTTCTTGGCCACCAAGTTAAATGCTGTGTCTGGCGCCAAACCAATACAGCTCATCACCCCAAGAACACCATCCCCACAGTGAAACATGGTGATGACAGCATCATGCTGTGGGGATGTTTTTCATCAGAAGGAACAGGAAAAATGGTCCAAGTCAAGGAAGAGGGATGGTGTGAAATACAAGAATATTCTTGAGCAAAACCTGTTTCAGTCTGCCAGTGATTTGAGACTGGGACAGAGGTTCACCTTCCTACAAGACAATGACCGAAAGCATACTGCTAAAGCAACACTCGAGTTGTTTAAGGGGAAGCATTTAAATGTTTTGGAGTGGCCTCATCATAGCCCAGATCTTAATCCATTTGAGAATCTGTGGTCAGACTTGATGAATGCAGTTCAAAAGGGAATATTAATTAACTTGAAGGAGCTGGAGCAGTTTTGCCTTGAGAAATGGGCAAAAATCCCTGTGGCAAGATTTGGAAAGTTCATAGAGAGTTATCGAAATTGACTTGCAGTTGTAACTGATGCTAAAGGGGGCTCTATAAAGTGTTGACTTTATGGGGTTTTATAGTTATACACACTGAAGGTTTCAGCTGTTTTGTTCCATTTGCTTACTTCGCAAAAAAAAATTTCACAGTTGTAGGCATGTTGTTTCCATTAACTGATGAAAACCCTTATAAAAACTGTAACATTCTAGGTTATGAGTTAACAAAACATGGAAAATGCAAAAGGAATGAATTCCTTCTCAAACCACTGTAATCCATGACAACTCTTGCCTATGTGGCAGCATCACACTGTACTTTAACTCACAGCATTCTTGAAGCTTCCTGGGCTTCAGTGTTCATGGTTTCCTGATATAGACCCAACTTGTACCTTCACCCCGTCTGAGTTTGTTATCCCCTCTATCCTGATCTAGATCTAATTGACTATACTCTGACTGATTAACTGGCATTTTACAATGGTTAACCCTCTGACTATCTCTTTTGATTTCCTTTTCTGTAATTTGTCTTATCACTCTAGTTATTGACCTGGCTAGCTAGAATTCTCTAGCCTAAGCCCTGCTCTTTCGACCTGCAGCCACTGTGTGTAAGCACTCCAGATATGCTTGTATAAGGTAATAAAGGTGAATTCTTGGGTTTTCTCTTGGATCTACCAGATGGAGTGGCTAGTGCCAAGTCTGTCTGTGTTAGCCTTTTAAAGCTTTTGGACTCTGACAGATTTAAGATAAAAAAGCAGTAGGGAGAAGAGACTCATAAATGGAGACAAAAGCATATTTATCTGGTATGGTTTAATACAAAGTTTCTCATATTTGATTGTATTATTTTGTTGAGAGTTTTTATCCTGCAGATTCATAGTGAATGAAGGGATTGCTAGTCGAACATGAACTTGATAAGAGCTATGTACATTAGGTAATAGGTACATTTCTTCAAAAAGATTTATCTTCCCTTAAGCAGACATGAGCTTCTCATTTACATTTAATGACACTTAATTTCTTTTGCATTTCACACTCTTGCATCTCGTGAAAATCCAGAAAACAATTATGGGAGACTTCATCTGCCCCTGAGATGGCCGCATGGGTTGAGGTGTAATGCTACGACTACTCTCAGCTATTATCAGTTCCTAACTGACTAATGATGACCCCAATGTTTGAGGTACGACTCCTCACTAAAACCTTGAAAGTCGACTGCTCTCCATAGAATATTTTAAGTCCCAATATGGTCACAATTGCTTCCTTTTAATATACAAAATTGAGCTTCCTTTCACCATAGGTACTGTAACTGTTCACTAATGTTCTTCTTATATAATTCCATCTTGTTTAATCCTCTTTAAGTGGCCCTTCTACTTCCCCTGGGTAAAGTTCTGCAACGTTTAGGTGGCCTCCTTCATCACATACAACACACTATAACATGTCAGTCTACCAACTCTTAGACCTTGGATCTAAATCTATTAAACACTGGACTCTGACTCACTATTAAAAAGTCATGTTTGGCCTTCCCACAGATCCCCTCCCATTCTTGGCTAGTACCAACTATTAACTCATTCTATGTCCCAAATAAGTGCATGCAAATTGTCAACCACTTAGAATCCCATTTAAACAATGCAATGCATTATATCACAAAACATATCTTCAAGGTGGGGTATGGGAAGCAACACCACTCCCTTACGAAGAGATACATTCTTTTTTTACCAGAATACCACTACTGTATAATTGCAATGCTGCGTCAAAGAAACTGGTGTAGCATGGTGGTGGCAGTGTCCTTATGTTGGGCTGTATGAGCGCTCCTGGTGTAAAAAAGTTACATTTCATTGACAGTATTATGAACTCACAGATTTATTGCTCTATATTGAAATAGAAGATGCTACCATCACCCAATGTCCATCGTAGATGTGCATTTTTCCCAACATGACAATGATCCAAAATACAAATCTGTTGCATTTTTTGAAGAAAAATAGGGTGAAAGGGATTCAGTGCTCAAGTGTATCTCCTAATCAGAACCCAGTGTGTGAGTGTGTGTGTGTGTGTATATATATATATATATATATATATATATACATCGATATATATATATAGATATATATATAGATATGCCAGCTATTGAACCCGTTCTACGCGCGGGTGGCGAGCATTTATATTGGTATATGGTCTCCATCCTGTCATGTGCTGCACCATCCTGCGTCCCCATCCTGTCATGTGCTGCTCCATCCTACGTCCCCATCCTGTCATGTGCTGCTCCATCCTGCGTCCCCATTCTGTCATGAGCTGCTCCATCCTGCGCCCCCATCCTGCCATGTGCTGCTCCATCCTGTGCAACCATCCTGTCATGTGCTGCACCCATCCTGTGCCCCCATTCTGTCATGTGCTGCTCCCATCCTGTGCCCCCATTCTGACATGTGCTGCTCCCATCCTGCGCCCCCATTCTCACATGTGTTGCACCCATCTTGCGCCTCCATTCTGACATGTGCTGCACCCATCCTGCGCCTCCATTCTCACATGTGCTGCACCCATCCTGCGCCTCCATTCTGACATGTGCTGCACCCATCCTGCACCTCCATTCTGTCATTTGCTGCTCCCATCCTGCACCCCCATCCTGTCATGTGCTGCTTCCATCCTGCACCCCCGTTCTGTCATGTGCTGCCCTATTCTGTCATGTGCTGCTCCCATACTGCGCCCCCATTCTGTCATGTGCTGCTCCCATCCTGCGCCCCCATTCTGTAATTTGCTGCTCCCATCCATATGCCCCATATGCTGCTCCATAAAGGTTGATGGCCCCATAAGATGCTCCATAGTATATGCCTCATATGCTGCTCCATTATGGTTGATGGCCCCCATAAGATGCTCCATAGTATATGCCCCGTATGCTGCTGCATTATGGTTTATGGCCCCCATAAGATGCTCCATAGTATATGCCCCATACACTGCTCCATAAAGGTTTATGGCCCCCATAAGATGCTCCATAGTATATGCCCCGTACAATGCTACATAAAGGTTTATGGCCCCCATAAGATGCTCCATACTATATGCCCCGTATGCTGCTCCATAAAGGTTTATGGCCCCCATAAGATGCTCCATTGTATTATATGCCCCATATGCTGCTGTGATATATAAAAAAAAAATAACATACTCACCTATCATTGCTGGGCGCCGAGTGCTGGGGGGCCTGAGCAGGCGGGGACACCGGTGCGCTGTGGGGGTCAGGTGCCGGTATCGCCGCTAGCTCAGGCCTCCGACACTTGCTATATTCACCTGTCTGTCCCGTTCCAGCGCATTAAGCGCGTCATCGTGCCCTCTGAACTGTGAACGTCACAGGCAGAGGACCCGGAAGATGGAGCTGCACGCAGCGCTGGAACGGGACAGACAGGTGAATATAGCTTATACTCACCCTCCTGCCACATCCCTGTCTCTCCATTGGAGATAGCGGTGTGCGTTCAGTGCTTACGCATACCGCAATCTCCTGGGCTGTGTCACTCTGTGGAGTCCAGACTGCGCCGGCGCTTGCGCAGTCTATAAAGGTATAAAGGCTCCGGACAGAGTGACGCTCCCAGCCTTATATTATATATATATATATATATATATATATAGGTGATTGGTGATTACATACTATAGCTTTCATCAATATATGAAACAGTTTTAATTTCTAACCTTAATCTTAATATTGACAAAGTAAGTTTTAAATTATATACGAGCATCTGTTATTCTGATACTTTTAAAACTTCAAGCTTCTGAATGTATTACTCACATGGCAAGCCAATTAGCTAGGAATTACAAATGGATAAAATTGCATGTTTTCACACTTGACCTGGATTTTCTTTAATTAAACACTTGTATCCTTACATCCACTTAAAAATCTCATTACCTCTTAAAACCTAAATTGTTTAAAGTATTTAGAAGCTCACTTAACATTCCATAATTAGCTCTAAACTTACACTACATCATTTGCCTTGAAGGTACTAACATTAAGGCCTTGGTCTATTTTTCATTTACCTGTGTGATTCTATATGCATAAATTCTCAAAGTGCTTAAGAATGTTGATACCTTTTGGATTGATACAAATAACTTTTGATACTAAAGCTGCCTTTCTTGATCCAATATGAAGGTCATAGCAAATGATGAAAGAGCACTTCTGAAGGTTTTGAGATTGAGGATCATTTTGAGGGTTGAAGAGGACACTTCATCAAATGTTGAACTGTACGCACAATATAATAGTGGCTGCAGAATGGAAAAAATCTTTTCATTTTTTAGATTTCACTCTCCTGATTATGGAGTTGCTGAGGCAACTTGTAACTACTCTGCAGTGAGATCAGGCTGTTATTACATCTCTCTTCTGTACTACTCCTGTGTGAGATATAATAGCACTCTATTCTGCCCTCACTGCAGAGCGATTACCAGTCCATCCCAACAGACATTAATGTTGTTACTGATTCACTTCTGGACAGGATGTGTGTTGGAGGGGTGTCAGTACAGCAGAGCTTACGGTGCTAGGAGAAGAGGAGGGCTGATAACAGGGCTTGTAATGTGCCAAAACTAAATTCAGCTCTACTGCCTCTCCCTCCAAACTTACTCATACGGGAGGTTAGACTACGAGATCAGAGCTGTCATTACATCTCACATACTGGGAAATCTGCTCTAAGTTATGGTGATGGTATGTTCTTATTTCCTTTCAGTATTGCTGACTGCTTATGACTAGTCTGCTTCATACAGGGAAAAGAAGTTTACGACACTTGCCTAAGCACTAAATGGCAGGTGGCCGTGACTTACCTGTCTGTTGTGTCCGGTGCCATTTTCAGCCAACATGGAGCCGTCACTGACCACTCCTGCTGGCGATTCTGCTACTCTCTGTCAACAGAGCAGCACTTCCCCTTCTGAGTTGCTCTGGTGATGGGCTGCAGGTGTCATACTTATTGACAGCCGACTCCCTAAGATAAGCAGCATGGATCTGGCTGTCAATAAGCATGATGTTGGAGGTTCTGCCCTGTCAACAGAGCAGAGTGGAAAAGAAACCACCACTCTATCGCCAAGACGTCAGCGGAAGTTGCAGAATAGCGGGCATGAGCGATCAGTGACTGTGCTCTGTGCTGGAGGAGGCTGGTGCCAGGCACAACAGGCAGGTAGGTTGCAAGCACCTGCCTGTTAGTGCTTAGGCCTTTTTTTTGCAAAGTCCACTTTTATGTTCCATCCAAAAGAGGATGGCCAATATACTTAGAAAATAATCTTCACATATAACATCTTCTATACAAACATTAACTTCTATTTGAAAAATCATAGTTTAAAAGTTTTCAATGTAAATATAGCTTAAGACAATATATAAAGATTTCCTATTTTACAAAAGTAATGATTTATGGTCAAAATGATTGATTTAGGGAAATGAATATTTCCTAAGAATGTGCATTCTATTGTGTCACCCTGTCACACATATTTCTCATGCAAGCGCCTACGCTGTCACAATACATTATAATTGAAGGTATGATGAAGATAAAATGGAGTCAGTTTTAATAAAAAATGTTAGACTTGTTTCGAGATGACAAGTTTAAATAATTGTAGGTTTTTATATATGTGATCTTTTCACTGAAAACTAAGAGATTTAGGAGTTAACTCATGAAGGCAAAAGGCATACAGATATCATAGATGGTAATTCCCAGCATCACAAAGAGTAACTCTAGATCTGACAGACTCTGATCATGTATTACATGGTGTGCCATACTTTTGACTTTAAAGGAAACCTCTCATTAGATTCATGCTGCCTGAACAACAGACATCATGAATTAGAACTTGGCTGTATAATAATAATAAGAAGAATCTTTATTTATATAGCGCCAACATATCCCACAGCGCTTTACAGTTTAACAGTTCAAACACAAGTCATAAGTAACAACGTTTAAAATAATACAATCATTAATAATAATAATAATAATTACAATAATATAATAATTAAAGCAAAATATGACAACCCTGCTGGAGACAGCTTACAATCTACAATGAAGTTCTTATTTACAATGATGGTCCAGCCATCTTGAGGGAGTGGGGGATAGATAAAGGCTGCATGAGATAGTCACCAGCCAGTATTTTTGGAGCTGTTGGGTGCGGTGGAGTTTGATGGACAGTTATTCTCAGATAGATCATGACTCGGCCACACACACAAAAGGACTTTGATTAAGGAACGTGGTAGGCCACTCTGAACAGATGTGTTTTGAGGGAGTGCCTAATACTGTGTAAATTGTGGATGGTCCTAATTTCTTGGGGTAGAGCATTCCAGAGGATTGGCACAATGCCAGATAAGTCTTGGAGCTGGGAGTCAGAGGTATGGATTATTGCAGAGGTTAGTCGAAAGTCGCTTGCAGAGCATAATGAGCGGGTAGGATGTTAAACAGAAATGAGGGAGTAGATATAGTGGGGTGCTGCACTATGGAGAGCTTTGTGGATAAGAGCAAGCTGTATGAATTGGATTCTATAATGAATGGGCAGCCAGTGCATTGACTGGTGAAGAATGGACGCATCTGAGTACCGATTAGCCAGATGGTTGACCCTGGCTACTGCAATACAGTAGTCCAGGCGAGAGTGAATCAAGGTAACAGGGAGGGTTTTTGTGGATACATGGTGAGAAAGAGGTGGATCCTAGAGATGTTCTTTAGGTGTAAGCAGCAAAAGCAGGTAAGAGATTGTATATTGGAGGTGAAGGAAATATTGGTGTCAAACATAACACTCAGACAGCGTGCCTGCTGCATAGGCATTATTATGGTGGCACACAGGGAGAGGGAGATGTCAGATTTAGGGAGGTTAGTAGACGGTGGGAGCAAAAGAAGTTCAGTTTTGTAAAAGTTGAGTTTCAGATAGAAAGTGGACATGATGTTGGAGACTGCCGACAGACGTGTATAGTTGTGTGTCATCAGCATAAATATGGTACGAAAACAAAATCTTCTGATGGTCTGTCCAATTGGGGCCATGCAGAGAAAGAAGAGAAGGGGGCTATAGACTGAGCCCTGAGGGACCCAAACAGTGAGAGGAAGAGGAGATGAAGTGGAGCCAACGAATGATACATTGAAGGAGCGGACAGAAAGATAGGAAGAGAACTAGGAGAGAGCAGTGTCCTTTATGCCTATTGACTGGAGCATAGAGAGTAGGAGATGGAGGTCAACAGTTTTGAAAGCTGCAGAGCGGTTGAAAAGAATGAGTAGAGTGTGGTCACCGATACATCTTGTGGTCAGAAGGTCGTTAGCCTCTTTGATGAGTGTAGTTTCTGTTGAATTATGAGGCAGAAGCTGGAATGTGATGGATATATGAGAGAATGAGTGGAGAGGTATCAGTCATGTCAGAAATAGACCAGGCGCTCCAAGAGTTAAGAGATGAGGGGAGGTTAGAGACTGGTTGGTATTTATTTGTGCAGCATGGGTCGAGAGAGGATTTTTTAAATAATGGGGTAATAATAGAGTGTTTGAAGGAGGAGGGGAAAATGCCAAAGTAGAGGGAGAAATTGAAGATTGTAGTTAGGTGAGTAGTGACAACTGAGAGAGAGACTGGAGAAGATATGAGGGAACGGGATCGGTAGTGCATGTAGTCAGACGAGAAGAAGAGAGGAACCTGGAGACTTCTTCTGTGATGAAATCAAATGTGAAGAGTGAGCCAGGGGAAATGCAGAGGGGAATGGGAGTCACAGCACTTGGTAGCTGGGAGCGGATATTCCCTATTTTTCCTATAAAGTGGGAGGCCGCTCATACATGCTGCCACCACTCACCGAATACATGGGCGATGAGTCCCCGACTATTAATACTAATAATGTCTATCACTCATAAGGCTCACACACCTAAGGCTATGGATTCTTTTAGAACATTCAAGGTTCAACTTGTTAAAGTTTTATACTTTAATATGAAAAACTTTCAGTGCTTACAATAAGAAAAGGTACAAAAATATGATAATAAAAAGACATACAATTTATGCAAAACAGTATAAAAATAAACAGGAGAAACCTACAGGAATTATCTAACTGGTAGTTGCTTTCTGCTCCCTGAGGGTAGGATGAATGTAGATTGGATCACACAAGCTTCTCAGGCTGCCCCCATTATGTGAACACAATTCTCTGTATACAGCCTTAATTTACAGCTTTGTCTGGAGGTCAGGTTTCTAGACCGCCCCTCAGGTTAATATCATTATTGCTTGATTTTTTTTATTGGACCACGGCCGTGCCCCCTAATGAATAAATTATTTTCTCTTGAGATCCTTTGTGTAACAGCTTTCCCAGAGATACTCTCAGGCTGTAATTAACATCTCTCTTCCAAGACCTAGGAGGTGCCAAATGTTACCTTTCTTCTTGGCTTCCCGCAAGACTCCCTGGTGAAATTGTGGACAGAGTCTGCTTGTCCCAGGAAAATACACATTAACACCTGGGTACGACATGCAGCTTTTCAAGACAGATGTAACATTATTGCCAATGACACAATAAATCTATACATAGTCCACACACACACACACACACACACACACATATATATATATATATATATATATATATATATATATATATAAATATATACACACATATTTCACCACACTGAGGAACACCTAACTTTTTGATGGAGAATTCCATGCATCTCGATGCTTTCCGGAACAGTTGCCTACCTTCTCCCTCTCATCACTCAATTGCCTTTTCCTAACTGTTTTGGTGCTGCTGATCCCTCCTCCTTAGCACTGCTGGCCTTGCTCTTCATGTCAGATGTGTAATCAACCACATTGTCTTCCACCACCGCACCCTGGTCTTCTGATTTGGTGACTTAACAACAACCTGACTTATCAGCAAATGTCTCATCATCATCTTCCTCCATAGACAAAGTTTACCTTTCCCCGCCATCATCTTCTTGTGGCTGTGGCTGCTCTAAGTTTTGTGAATCACTAAACAGCATCTCCTCCTATCCCTATTAGACCATGTAGGGTAAGAGACCACAATCAAGAAATTATGTTGTAAAGAGCTGCTTGGAGTGTCGTAGGGCTCACTAGTCTCCTGGGACTCAACATGGTGGTAGGAAGTGGGAAAAGGGAAAGGATTAAGTGATCCAGTCTCTTGACTGCTGAGAATAGACCACGAGGAAGACTGGATGGTGCTGCAAAGCATTTTGGAATATACCTGAGAAGAACACATGGAGTATATGTCCAATTTGAAAAAGTATATATACATGTTTTTATTCCATAGAAAAGATCATATACTAAATATTGAATCAATCAGTCATTACATAAAAGGTAAACACAGCGAGGGAAACTGAAGAAAACAGTGCAAGTCACAGCAAGGATTTTTTTGGGACCGGGTAGTCACTTACTATATAACATTGATCCCACAGTGGGGTTGAAGTCAGAGTATAGCACACTAAATGACTGCCCCCTGACGAAGCCGATGCGAAACGTGCGCTGGGGCGTCGGTGGCGACCCCTGGGAATCTGCAGGATGGGTAAGGCTTATGGAACTGGGATTGGCATTTAGTGTGCTATACTCTGACTTCAACCCCACTGTGGGATCAATGTTATATAGTACGTGACTACCCGGTCCCAAAATATCCTTGCTGTGACTTGCACTGTTGGCACTTTATGATGTAACATATGCAGATATCTATAGGGGCTGTCACCGTCTATTTTCAGTGTTTTCTTTCTATATTCAAATTGTGTGTTGGAGTGTCCTATATAGTGGTATGTGATCTCTCCAATGGCCACTTCTTGACACATGGCTAGGAGCTTGTGTGAGAGATCGATGTTATTTTTGTCCATTTTGGGCTGTTTTTATTATTCAAGCATTTTGGAAGCATTATCAGCTCTCCTGCTGACCACCTGCTCACGCTAGTGTGACTTCAGAAGTAGTGTACCGTGCCTCTCTGCAAAGTGAGATAAGATCCTATGTGTTGTGGAAGGGTGAGTTTCTTGTGATCCAGCAACAGGTGTAGTTGCACCTGCCCCACATCCTCTGCATCTGCATGCACCATCATCAGCACTTCCATTTCCACATCCCTTAATGCATGTCTTACACATTTTCTATATTCTACGTATCTTGAAACCAAGTTTACTTTCATTAAAAAAAAATTGGTCACCTGCAGCAGTCAAAGCATTTTTTTGGAGTTTAATACCACCATAATGTTACACAAAGCATGTAAAATGTATGAATAACAATTTCAATCTGTGGATGACAAATTCAATCCAGAAACATTTTTCAGCACTTTTTTTGAGTGTAATATACCACCGAAATTTAACAGAATGCACGTAATACTCTGTGGATGACAAAATAGTTCATTTTTTTAACACCCAATAAAAAAGGAATGTCGTCACATGCAGCAGATATACAGTATATTGTCACGGGTTTACCACGACAGAAGGGAGCCAGAAGACCGCAGCATCTGATTTCTCCTCCTCCTGCACTGTTTAGAAGAACTTCACCTTCATATTAAACGGTGCTTAGAGCTCTTGGAAGCTTTCCTGCAATAAGGTTACCAGTTGTGCACTGTTAGCACTTCCATCTCCTTTATAATCTGGGTCCTGGCTAGCACTCATTGCCAGATGTAGCTTATGCTACATTGTTAGGAGATGGTGGTTTGTGTTTGATGTTTGAAAAGGTGTTTGGATTTAACTGAGACTGTTGCCAGGTTTTGAATGTGTGCTAATTCCCCTCCTTCTCCTACTTTGGTTTTACTCCCATCTTCCACTCCCCAGTGTTTACCTCTGGTGTATGTGTATATTTGTATGTTTGGTATTTTCCGTTATCCCTGTTTGTATTACCTACTCCCCTTTTCCCTGGGTGGGGGAAGGTGACATACTGAGAGTAGATTCAAGAGCTAATGCAAGGTACGTGGCCCCGCCATCTTCAGAAGTAAACTTGGAAGCAGAGTGAGCTAGGGCAACCCTAGCGTTAGGGACAGGGAAGGAGCCCCTCTCTCTAGACATCCAACAACAGAGTCATGACATATATTAAGCAATGGACTTCAAAGCCCACAGGCAGTTGTGCAGAGTACTCATAGAGGCGTAAAGGCACATTACACCCGCAGGGAGGTTGCAGGGTACACACAGAAGCTTTTTGGCTCAGTACTCCCACTGAGACAAGTGCACAGTACACAAAGAGACTTATTTGCAGTGTGTGTAGCCTAATTCTGTCCCTCACTCCACCTGCACTCTGTCTCTACACTAATCAAGGCAGATTAACGGCAGCACTTGTGATTCAGCATTTATACTATCTGGTCACGTGGTGCACTGACCAATCACAGCCATGCCAATACATGGCTCACGAAATGCCCACAGCCTAAAAGCTTGTTGATTGGCTGCACTGCCACCTTTCAAAAAACTTTATTAGGCACCTGAACAGTAAACTGGACATATGGTAAAAAGTTTGTGTTGGGGGTTTAGTACCGGACACTAGTTGTCCAGTACAAACACCAGACATTACAGTTCTGGCTCATGCATACCTTCTAATGACCTATCTTTATTTATGACCTATATGTAGGACACAAAGAACTCCCACTCTTCTCTTGCCTTCTGCAGCCTATCCCAACATAGTGCCCTTTAAAATAAGTGTCATTATAATTTCCATGAATTAAACTATATGCTCTATGCTTTGCTCCTGAATAAACAATTGCCACTCACTGTGTACCCTGCCCAAAATATGACTCTCACACTGTCCCTCTTAAAGTACACAGCTTCTATACTGTACTCTTTTTTAAAATATTGCCTCCAAACCATAGGCACTTATGAACTGGACATTACACTGTTCACCCTTATGAACTATAAGCAGCATATTGTCATCTCTTGTGCTATGGCCTCCACACCATCTTCCATTAAGAGCTATGACACCACATTGTCTCTCTTTATGAACTATAATCATCAAACTGTTCACTCATATTAGTTATAACTGTCAACTCTTATTGGCTATAAACATCCCCCTTATGAATTGTATGCACTGCCAGTCATTATGAACTATATTTGCAACACTATCTCCTACATGCTGGCCCCTCTCCATACTGTTACTGACATGCTGGCCCTCTGCATACTAATTCCCACAAGCTGCCAATCTCCATGCTGTCACTGACAATCATCCATATAAATACTTCCCCCACAAGCTTCCATTCTCCATATTGTCCTCCACAAGCTGCCATTCACAATAGAGTGCCCCACAAGCTTCCCCCTCTCTATACTGTCACCCACAAAGTGTCCATCTCCATTCTGTCCCCCACAGGCTGCCCTAAACATACTGCTCTCTTTCTCTCTACTGTTCCACTTAAGCTTTCCATCTCCATAATGTCACCCACAAAATGTCCCTTTCTATACTGTTCCCCACATGATGCCCCACTCCATACTGTTCCCACAAGCTGCATCACTCCATACTGTACCCCATAAGCTGCCTCCTTGCCATATTGTCACCCTCAAACTGTCAGAAGCATGCTGGCTTACTGGTTAACACTGTTTCTTGGCAGCTCTGGGGCCATTGCTTCAAATCCCACCAACAGCAACATCTGCAAGGAGTTTAAATGTTCTCTTGCTTGTGTAGGTTTCCTCTCACACTCCAAAGACATAATGATAGTGAATTTACATTGTGAGCACCAGTGGGAACAGTGAAGGTAATGTCTGTGGAATATGATGGCACTATGTAAGCAAGCATAATATAAGCAAGCAAAATAAATAACTATAAAAACTCACTCTCCATACTGTTCCCCAAAAAGCTCTCCCTTTCCACACTGTTCCTCACAAAGTGCTATTCTCCATACTGTGCACCTCATGCTGCTCTCTTACCTTTTTTCCTCCTCACACCATGTCACCCTTACACTTACACCCGGCGGGAAGCGGGTGGGTGCTGATAAACACTTAACCTTTGCTGAGCTGACACCAATCTTGTTTTTAATTGTATTTGCATCTGCAAGCTGCGAATATAATTGAATACAGACAGCAGGAACCAGCGTTTTTTCTGTTCTCAAGCTGGCAGTCCGTGTATAAGCCCTCTTAGAGAAGCATCTGAGTTCCACTAATGGGAGACAGCAAAATGTGACCTCCTTGGTGAAAGCTCACACTACTGCCTGAGGCGAGATGCTCATTTTCCCATATTGCAGAAGAGGACCTGATCGGCGGCAATAATCAAACTCCACTAATGTTATATAAGTAACTCAGCAAATAAATTTGAAGTTAATCAACTTTGCTTCAAATTTTTCAATTCACTCTGCTTGATTCTAAAGGGGAAAGGAAGGATTAAAAAAATAATAAATTGTACTCCTCTCATTTTTTGCACTGCTATTCGATGCTCTCTAGTCTGGTTTTGAGTCTGACTAAGACGTGCGTGCGCTTTGGTGCCTCCAGTGATAACTAAACCTCACATCATCATAACTTAGTTAGCACTAGTCATCAAATATGTTGAAAGACAGTCGGAATGTAGACCAGTCCAGAGTGGAGTTATTTGGCAGGAAAACTGGGGGGCTGGGACAAAGGGAATATACTCTGTGTCTGCTATGTTTTGGGGTATGAGAAAGTCCAGTTTCACACATCACTAGTAGATATGGATGAATCCTTGGAAATTTGAATTTGTAGACTTAGTTGAAATTTCCTCAAAAATTAGTTTTTTGACAAATAAATTTGCTTGAGTTTCAAAACTGGAAAGCCTTTATTTTTTCTCAGAAAATACATTGGGGGACAGGAGAGAGTGAGTAAGAGATTCCTGATGACCATAAGAGCTTACACACTACAGGCAAGAGAGATAAAAGACCCCGCTTCCTCATAATACCTTAAACTCTACAAGAGAGAGGACCCTCCAGGCCACAAGGGCTTATGCTTTACAGGAGAGAGAAGACCTTGGTGATCAGCTTACACTCTGTAGGAGAGACTGAAAGCATCCGGCTGACTGCAAGAGCTTATGCTATACAGAAAAAAGAGAGGACCTTGTTTACCATAAGAGCTTTTACTCTACCAGAGAAAAAGACTTACACAGTGATTGTAGAGAAGGAAAATTATCCTTACGTACTACATGAGCTCCACTAGGAATCGGTGACCCCAGAGGGCCCAGGTTCTGACCATCACTGCACAAGATACTGTATGATAATTCGCTAGATGCCATAGCTGTAGGGCTTTATGGGGAGGCCCACATGGCAACACAGATGAAGTTAGCCCATTCTCTGATGCTTCAGCAGTGTGGGAAAAGTGCTGGGAAAGTTTATTTTTTTGCAAACCATGAATTGGATCTCAAAATGTTTGAATTAGCATGAAACTGCTGATTTCAGAATATTTGACTCGATCCACTGCCGTTCAATCCGCTCATCTCTAATCAATATTGATAAACTATTCAAAAGATCTCCAATGTAAAAGTACTGGAAAATCCTATTAAATGTTCTCAACAATAGGAAAATAATATGGGTTTTTCTTAGGAATGAGCAAAACAATTTCATAGAACAAATCAAAAGTCAAATGTAGAAATAGAAAACATATGTCATTAGTTTCTCTCTTGTTATGTTAGTTATAAAATGTTTAAGACAGCAGAAATACTTGAGATGCATACCATTCATTTTTAATTAGATATTGTAAAGACATAATGTTCCATCTGTGTTCTGGATTTTTGAAGAATCTTGTAAATGTATTGCAATTAGATTTATATTTGGATGAAGAGCAGGGCCCTCCTGACAACAAGGGCTGCTTGCTACACAAATATGTTCATCCCCGCATGGAATGTACTTTCTAACAGCTTATGCATGCTGTGACTAACATTCTGAGAAGGAGTCAAGTACCCTTAAGTCTTTTCTAAGATGACATAATTTCTTTGAATTTTATTTATGTGAATTAAAAAGTTAAATATTCAGTACATAAAACAATATACAATTGGCAAATTGAAAACATTTATTCACACTGCAACTTGAATTTAATATAGCAAATTAAATCATTTTAGTGGCATGAACTAATGCAGTATAACCAAGTGGCTATTCTGTAACCTGCTTTCTATAACAAGAGACAATATTTTGGTGTTATTCAAGCAATCAAAACTAGTTTGGTTTACTGTTGGCAATGCAAGGTCAAGAAGTTTACAAGGGGAGTAGAATTTATTTAAGTGCAATTTCTAAACCCACCAATCTTTAATTACCCAAAAACGAAATAATAAAATTAGTCTCTGTAATCAGGACTGTACAAAGCTTAACAAAAGATCCTTATATCTACTGTAAATAATGCATATAACTATGTAACTCCTGCATCCTTGTCATATAATTTTCCGTTTTGTGTATTCTTAGTCACTTTACATTTTATTTTTAACATTCAGGAAAAGAAGCCTATAAAGTGTATGTCGACATCCCTATTGAAGTTTTGCTGATCTAAATAATTTAGATATATTTTATTTATAAGATCAAAATGCAAAAAAGTGTTATAGTTCTAACTCCAAACTAATGGTCTACAACTAGAGATGAGCTGTTCGCCAATTTCAAATTCGAGCTGTTTTGGGCGGTGTTCGAGTCGTTCGACGAAGCAGAACAATTTGCTTAAAATTCGGCTGTTCGAGTTTCTGTTTGATTTGGTGTAATCTAGCTCAGCCAATCCTTTTGGGCTAGTAGTATTGTCTGATAGTCATCTGAGAAGCCCGCCTGTGAAGCTAGCTATACCGCCTGTGTATCTCAATTTTCACTGCATCTAATCCAGTTGATAGTTTAGGGCCTAGGAGCAGTGTCTGCACGCCAGCAGAGTAGCCCACCTCTGAAGCTAACTACACCGCCTGTGTATCTCAATTTTCACTGCATCTAATCCAGTTAATAGTTTAGGGTCTAGGAGTAGTGTCTGCACGCCAGCAGAGTAGCCCACCTGTGAAACTAACTACACCGCCTGTGTATCTCTATTTTCACTGCATCTAATCCAGTTAATAGTTTAGGGCCTAGGAGCAGTGTCTGCACGTCAGCAGAGTAGCCCTCCTGTGAAATTAACTACACCGCCTGTGTATCTCTATTTTCACTGCATCTAATCCAGTTAATAGTTTAGGGCTTAGGAGAAGTGTCTGCACGTCAGCAGAGTAGCTCGCCTGTGAAAGAAACTATACCGCCTGTGTATCTCAATTTTCACTGCATCTAATCCAGTTAATAGTTTGGGGCCTACTACCACAGTTTGGCCACTCAGTTCTGCTCGGTTTTCATCCATCGGTTGTTGTGCCAACAACTACAGATACAGAGTTGCCAATTAGTTAAGCACTAAAATGAGTGGCAAAAGGTCTGCTGCTGGTGGAAAGGGGAATAGGCATGTTGGAAAGGGAAAAAAAGGTTGTGTCTGTGGGGTAGGTGGTAAAGCAACAGTAACATCTGCAGAAAAAAGACCATCTTCCAGCCAAAGTAAGATGTCTACTTCTTTTCTTTTACGACCATCGCTACAAGCATCGCCAAAAATTCCAGATGAGGCACAAAAACAGCAGGTGCTTGAACGGATATCAAGTGCTCATTCAAGTGGGCTCTCCTCCATGTCAACTTCAACATCACAACTACTCCAGTCCTCAGAGTTGTCACCCCAATCGCAGTTGCTTCCTCACAGCTCCCAAGTCTCCAGCTGCCCGTCTGAGCATGGGGTAACACACATGGTTGAGTCTGTAGAGCTGTTTACGCATACTATAGCCTGGGCATCAGAGGTCTGCTCCAGAGCTTCTGTGAATCCAGATGAGGAAATGATCTGCACTGATGCCCAGAATCTTTGTGAGCCGGATCCAGGCCCAGGTGAAGAAGGTTCAGAGCATAATGTAGACCCTCGTTCCCAAACTGTAACTCCTGTTGGTGGAGACAATGAGGAAGATGATGATGAGACTGAGATACCTGATTGGAATGAAAACTTGACTTTTCGGTCGGGGCTGGAAGAGGTTGGCACTGAGGACGACGGGTGTGAGAACACACAGGATGATGATGACAAGGTGGTAGACCCCATATACTGTCAACCCCCAGTCCGCCAGTTCATGAGGTCAGCAGTGGAGGTGGAGGAGGATGCTAGTGACGAGTCTGATGATGAGGTAACAGTGCGCCTTCCTGGACAGAGACGGAGTACTGGAAGCACGCCAACAACTGCATCCTCAACCCCAACTGTGAAATCATGGTGGCTCTTCAGGTCGCACGGTCTCTAAGTCTTGCATAGCCTGGGCATTTTTTGACATAGCAAAGGATGACCCAGCTCATGTTGTCTGTAAGATTTGTCAACAAAATCTCAGTAGAGGCCAAAAAATCACTAGCTTGAGTACTTCTTGCATCAACCGTCACATGGATATGAGGCATAAGTTGCAGTGGGAAGCTCACTGTGCTACAATGCGGCCTAGTGGGCCGGGTCAACCACCATCTGCCCCATCAAGTGCATCTGCATCCTCTTCATCCTCTGTGACTGTGGGGACAGCAGTCGCACATGGTTTTGGATGCAGACCTTCCACCTCTTTACCCGCAACAGCCAGTGTTATTGGCAGTTCATCAGGTCATTTGCTGGTGTTGAGCACTTTCCGACATCGACACCACATTTTGATCAAGGCAGCATAATATCTCCGCCTGCACCTTCCTCACAGACCAGCAGTTTGCCGGGGACACCCTACTCAACTCCGTCTAAGCACGGCAGCCAGCCTTCAGTCCCTCAGATGTGGACAAGTAAAAGACCATTTCCTCCTAGCCATGACAAATCTAAGAGGTTGAATTTCTCCATCTGCAAGCTATTGGCTACAGAAATGCTGCCTTTCCGCCTGGTGGACACAGAGGATTTTCGAGACCTTATGTCCGCCGCAGTGCCCCAGTACTAGATGCACAGTCGCCACTACTTCTCAAAGAAAGCTGTGCCTGCGCTACACGAGCATGTCACACACAATATCACCGCTTCCTTGAGAAACTCTGTGTGTGACAGAGTGCATTTCACCACAGACACTTGGATGAGTAGACATGGACAGGGGCGTTACATGTCGGTGACTGGGCACTGGGTAACTACGGTGACATCAGGAGAAGGAGCTTCTGTCCAAGTCTTGCCGTCCCCATGAGTTGTTCGTCGATCCTCTGTATCTAAAAGTTCCTCCACTGCTTCTGCCTCCTCAACCTCCTCTCAGTCCTCCACCTGCACCCAAAGCCTGTCTGGTAATGCCACCCGCGTTGTAACTGTGCAGAAGGAATCCTGCACACCTCCTCACTATGCTGTCACCAGGGCTCAACGGCATCAGGCAGTGTTTACATTGAAATGTCTGGGAAATGTGAGTCACACAGCTTAGGAGTTGTGGTCAGCTCTGGAGACCGAGTTCCATCAATGGTTGTCTCCACTCAACCTGCAGCCAGGGAAGGCTGTGTGCGACAATGCTGCAAACCTGGGTGCGACCCTTCGCCAGGGCAATGTCACACACGTGCCTTGTATGGCTCACATTTTGAACCTGGTTGTCCAGCAATTTTTATCCCACTATCCCGGACTAGATGGGCTTCTGCAGAGGGCACGGTCACTGTGTGCTCACTTCCGCTGTTCGCCTCCCACAGCTCAACGACTTACATCTCTACAGAAGTTGTTGGGCCTGCCAGTTCACCAGCTTAAATGCGATGTGCCCACACGGTGGAATTCAACTCTGCACATGTTGCAGCAACTGTGGCAGCAACGAAGAGCCCTGGTGCAATACGTTATGACGTATAGCCTGGGCCAACGAGATCAAGAGGTGGGGAAAATCACGCTGCAGGAGTGGTCTCAGATCAGGGACCTATGCACCTTTCTGCACAGTTTTGAAATAGCAACGAAGATGTTTAGTGCTGACAATGCCATTATCAGCATGACCATTCCGGTGATTTACATGCTGGAGCACACCTTACACAGTGTTTGGAGTCAGGTGGGGGAACAAGAGGAGGAGGAGGAACAGGAGGAGTCGTATGCGGAAGGGATCATATCTCCAAGGTCAAGAAGGTTGGCAGCACCAAGGCGGCTGGCATTGGAGGCTGGGGGAGAGGGATTACTGAGGGTGCATGGTAGCAGCCAAACTGTTGAGGAAGGTGCAGGAGGCGAGGAAGAAGTGGAGGACGAACTGGTGCTGGGTATGGAAGGCTCATCAGATGAGGGAGACCTTGATAAAATTTCTGATGTGCAAGGTTGGGGGGAGAGGGCAGACGAAGGAAGCATGATTGTCACCTCTCCACCACCAAGACAACAAGGACTTGGTCCTCCTGGATGTGCAAGACACATGAGTGCCTTCTTGCTGCACTACCTGCAACATGACCCTCGGATTGTCAGAATCCGAAGTAATGCTGACTACTGGGTTGCCACACTCTTAGATCCCCGGTACAAAAGCAAATTTGGTGAAATAATTCCTGCTATAGAAAGGGATTCACGCATGCAGGAGTATCAGCAGAGACTGTTACAGAATCTAACATCTGCTTTTCCACAAAACACCAGTGGTGCACGTAGTGAATCTCTGAATTCTAACTTGCCAACCGTGGGACTATCGAGTCATCACTCAACCCGTAACAGTAACATCGTATCTGGTGGTAACAGCAATTTTTTCCAATCGTTTAAAGATTTTTTAGACCTTCCTTTGCAAGGCCACAGGAGACAAGAAGTCTGTCCCACAGCCAACGCCTAGAGAGGATGGTACAAGAGTATCTCCAAGTTAACATCGATGCCATGACTGTGGAACTGGACCCTTGCTCATTTTGGGCTTCCAATCTTAAAAAACGGCCTGAGCTTGCCACTCACGCCTTGGAGATCTTGTTGTGCCCTGCAGCCAGTGTTCTCTCTGAACGTGTGTTCAGCGCTGCTGGTGGTGTGCTGACAGATAAGCGCACGCGGCTGTCCAGTGACAATGTAGACAGACTAACGTTCATCAACATGAACAAATCCTGGATCCACAAGGACTTTTCTACCCCTGTGTCATCTTGGGGAGTCTAAAAGCTTGATGATTTTTGAAAATCACCTCACCAACCGCTTTAGAAATCTCTGGCGAAATTGATGCCACTTAAGTGGTGTCTGTGGTCGAATTTTTGGAAAAAATTGAGACTCTTTTATTTACTCCCCTTGCTGAGTTTTACATGACATTGCCATCGTCAGTTCCAGGTGGGTGGGTTCGTCTGCAGAGTTGTTTACTCATACTATGGCGTGGGATTCAGAGGTCTGCTCCAAAGCTTCAGAGTCTGCTAGTCAGCAGAGTAGCCCAGCCACCCACCGCCTGTTTACCTAAGTACTATTTTTAACGGCATCTGGCCCAGGAAATCCTTTTGGGCCTAGTAGAATTTGGTGCAACTCAGCAGCGTACCCCACCCATGAAGCATGCTACACCACCTGTTAATCTAATTACTAATTTTTAACTGCATCTAGCCCAGGAAATCATTTTGTACCTAATAGCATTTTGTGCTACTCAGCAGAGTACCCCACCCATGAAGCAAGCTACACCGCCTGCTTACCTAACTACTATTTTGTAACGGCATCTAGCCCAGGAAATCCTTTTGGGCCTAGTAGAATTTGGTGCTACTCAGCAGCGTACCCCACCCATGAAGCAAGCTACACGGCCTGTTTACCTAACTACTATCTTGTAACAGCACCTGGCCAAGGAAATCTTTTTGGCCTAGTAGCAATTTCTGCTGCTCAGCAGAGTACCCCACCCATGAAGCAAGCTACACCGCCTTCTTTCTCAATCTAACCCCTTGGCTCTGGGGTGTCCACTCTCCCTCCAGCTCTCTCCTTCTCACAGGTGGACTACCACGTGTTTTCACACTGTGGCGAATCTTTTGGGCCCAGGCATAAGAAGTCATTGAGGTAATGGATAATATGTGCCGCCTTACAAACGTCCATGATGACACATTCGAGGAAGCAATTAAACGCCTCAAATAGTGAGCAGGATATGGAGCACCCCATGGGCAAACAGCGATCTATGTAGTATGCTCCTTTACAGAAGCAGCCCAATGGGAGGACACTATTCGGAGGCACAGGTAGTAACCGGAATGCCTCCTCAATATCTGTTTTGGCCATTAGGGTGCCCCTTACCAACTTTTTGACCCGCCTGATTGCCACGTCAAAGGAGGTACAGCACATAGTATTGTACTTGGTTCCGCGTCGATGTTGTCGTTTACTGACCTGCCCCTTGGATATGACAAATGGTGGATTAGTCTGAATGTATTGGGTTCATTTTTTGGCACAACTCCCAATGGGGGTACCACTACATCTTCTAAGGAAAGTGTACTGAATGGACCCGCCGCCATTCTAAAGATATTTATTTTTTCATTTTTTTTGTCAAGACGTCTGGGTATTGGTAGAGTGAGTTTATATTTTTACTCTAGCCTTTCTTGATTTTAGAAGGGCATGACATGCCTATTTCTGTGTCTCCTCCTTTTACTCCTCCACCTCTTTTCTTTTCACATGACTATATGTAGTTGTGACTTTTCCATGTGTTTGTTGTGTCTTCTGAGCAGTTTGTCAGCTTTTGGACACCTTTTAAGGTGTTTTCTATGTGTTTTCCATGTGTTTGTATGTGTTTGTGTTTGCCTGCCATTGGTTTCAATGGGGTTTGAAGGTGTTCGTCGAACGTTTGACGAAAATTTCGTCGAGCACGTTCCTGTTCAATGAACCGAACCAAACCCGAACACTAGGGAGGTGTCTCAACACTATCTACAACCTTAAGTTGTCTAGATATCACCTACTATTAAGAGGCATTAAGAAAATTCAGGATATACATTGTAAATTAAATATTGTAGGTAACAAGACACTACTTAATGTAGGGAATTAAGGGTATAACAATACTTACCACATAAAATTATAAAAAGGTCCCATTTTTCCACGTAGAGAGGTTGCATATCACTATTCAAGTTTTGTGCAGTGGCAAAACTAAAGGCTAATTGCAAAATCTGGACCTGGGCTCCAAGTTGTATGTTGGTCAGATGTATGGGCCCTTGTAGCATTGTAAAACCTATTAATACATGTGCTACCCCACACATTGTAATAATATTCCCCATCCTGTAATAATATCACCCATCCCAAGCCTCTTCCTGGTATTATGCTATTCACACAAGGCTCTTTCTGGTAATAATGTACCCCATCCTGGCCCATTCCAATAATATGTCTTCCATCTTGGAACATTCCAGAATTAATGTCCCCATCCTTGTTCCTTTCCTGATTTAATGTCCCACCTCCTGGTATAATATCCACAATCCAGTTCCTTTCCAGCATTATGGTATCTAATTGGGATAATGTTCCCATTCCTAGGCCCATCTTGTAATAATGTTGCTGCTGTTCTCAGATGCATTTTTAAAAGAAAATATTCTCACTTTACTCCACGCACACGACGCTCAGCATCCTCTACTATAGCCAGCACAGAGACTGGCAGCTTATTCCAGAAAACTGGAAGCGATGCATGTCACTGCTTTATTCAGCCTGAGACTGGAATGCCGATGTCATCTGCCAGCCTCTGATTGGCCAGTGGTGTGCATTGCAGTGTAGGGACCAGGCGGATCTCTGCACCGCAATGCACTTCAGCTGAATGTACATTCTTGGATGCACTTCGAGCTGAAATAGTCACTGACAGCGATGGACCCCTTTCTAACATGGTCCCATTCACCATTGCATCCTATGGGGACCGCGATCATTATGCCCCTGGTGTTATGTATGGAACTAATATGAAGCTATTAAACTGTAAAGCGCTGCGGAATATGTTGGCGCTATATAAATAAAGATTATTATTATTATTATTATTAATATACAATGATTTCTAGCATTCAAATAAGGTGATATATGAAACTGGATATATAGACTTTACTGAGGTTATTACTGTGCATAGGCTTACTTAAAAAGACCTCGGTGACCATATAGCATTGGTTCAAACACCAACAATTACCACTCCTTTTTGCCTTTTCCACATTCTCATTCTTCTCAATCACACTAACTAACTAGATTATTCTCAATCGCACTAACTAACTAGAAAACTGTGTACAGATATGTCTACTGTATTTTTTAAACACATTGCAAAGTGATGGTCATCATCATTCAGTATTACCCAAACATTTATATAAAGAATAAAAAGGAATAAATGCTCACTCAGCAATTAATATTTTTTTGCTGGAAACTATGCAAATTCTTAATGTATGTTCAAAGTCAGGGTTAAAAGTAGGATGAGAGAATTTCCCTCTTGTTATCATTCATCCACGTGAAATGTCCATTTGCTGCCCAATTTTTTATCAGGCCGCACTTGAACACATAGTTAAATGGATCTGTTCACCCATCTGTGAAAATTATGTATCCAAGTGTTAGATCTGTGAGACTCAGAACATACCCTATTCTAACTTCATTTTAAGGATGTGAATAAGGCTGTACTCAATGGGTCTATATACTTTTCACACTGACACTTCACTCATATGTTTGAATGTGGCCTTACGCTCCCAATCTGCTCTCTGTTGGTACAAAACATAACATTTTCATATAACAAGGTTTTCATTGTAAATAACATTCCACCCATTTTTTACACTGAGTGACCCTGTAGTGCCCCAGTGTCAAGTGCTCTTCTCAGAATGGTTTTAAGCTATAACAGTCCCTTCTATCAAATAAACAGGCATGCACTTTTGAAAAGTGGTCATTCAAAACTGGGCGGCCATATGGTGCGTGCTATAAATCAACATCTTCATTTATAGGTCTTCTTCCATTTCTATGACAGATGTCATTGTACTCAGTGTAAGAGTACTTCAGCATGAGCAAAAAGGACTGTCACTACTCCAAATGGATTTTCCCCTGAACTGACAAACTAACCCCTTACACAGGTCAGTTTCCAGATAAAAAATATTTCTGCATCCTCTCCATTCTCTCACATCATGAAAATCAGACTGCACTTGGATGTCATCATAGTGGGGTATAATGTTTTGCATGCAGATTTTGAGCTGACACTAGGATTAAAATTGGCCATACCTCCGATTTTTTTTCCTACCACTCATGTGCACAGCCCCATAGAATATCATGGGTACAAATACTGTCATGATCCCAATGGCAGGGGATCACAAAAGGACAAGCACAAAAAACAAAACAAGCTCTAGGGTGATGGAAACTGAGCTGATCGCGATCCTGAACCTAAACACTGTAGCTGTAGCCGGGGAACGTGCCTACGATGATTCCTAGACGTCTCGCGCCAGCCGAAGGACTAACTTCCCCTATTAGAAGAAACACAGACCTCTCTTGCCTCCAGAGAAACACCCCACAGAAATAGCAGCCCCCCACATGTAATGACGGTGAAATGAGAGGAAAGCACATACGTAGTTATGAAAACAGATTCAGCAAAATGAGGCCCGCTAAAGCTAGATAGCAGAGGATACAAAAGTGAACTGCGCGGTCAGCGAAAAACCCTACAAAAAACCATCCTGAAATTACTTGAACTCATGTGCCAACTCATGGAACATGAGGAGTAATATCAGCCCACTAGAGCAACCAGCAAAAAGGAATCACATATCTGCAAGCTGGACTAAGACAAAAATTAAGCAAAACGTGGAACAGGAAAATCAAAAACTTAGCTTGTCCTGAAGATTACAGAAGCGGGAAGCAGAGGTAACAAGACACACTGATTACATTGATAGCCGACGAGGAAATGACAAGAAAGCCAGGTTAAATAGGAAACTCCCATATCCTGATAGAACAGGTGGACACCAGAGACCGCAGAGAACACAAGTCACCCAGTACCATCTGTAACCACCAGAGGGAGCCCAAAAACAGAATCCACAACAGTACCCCCCCCTTGAGGAGGGGTCACCGAACCCTCATGAGAACCACCAGGGCGACCAGGATGAGCCCTATGAAATGCACGGACCAAATCAGCAGCATGAACATCAGAGGCAACCACCCAAGAATTATCCTCCTGACCATAACCCTTCCACTTGACCAAATATTGGAGTTTCCGTCTGGAAACACGAGAATCCAAGATCTTCTCCACAACATACTCCAATTCTCCCTCCACCAGCACCGGAGCAGGAGGTTCAAGCGAAGGAACAACAGGAACCTCATACTTCCGCAACAACGACCGATGGAACACATTATGAATAGCAAACGATGCCGGGAGATCCAAACGAAACGACACAGGGTTAAGAATTTCCAAGATCCTATAGGGACCGATGAACCGAGGCTTGAACTTAGGAGAAGAGACCTTCATAGGAACAAAACGAGAAGACAACCACACCAAGTCCCCAACACGAAGTCGAGGACCCACGCGGCGACGGCGATTAGCAAACTGCTGAGCCCTCTCCTGGGACAACTTCAAATTGTCCACCACATGACTCCAAATCTGATGCAACCTATCCACCACCATGTCCACTCCAGGACAATCAGAAGGCTCCACCTGACCAGAGGAAAAACGAGGATGAAACCCCGAATTACAAAAGAAAGGAGAAACCAAGGTAGCAGAACTAGCCCGATTATTAAGGGCAAATTCGGCAAGCGGCAAAAAGGTAACCCAGTCATCTTGATCAGCAGAAACAAAACACCTTAAATAAGTTTCCAAGGTCTGATTAGTTCGTTCCGTCTGGCCATTCGTCTGAGGATGGAATGCAGACGAAAAGGACAAATCAATGCCCATCTTAGCACAGAACGTCCGCCAAAATCTAGACACAAAGTGGGATCCCCTGTCAGAAACGATGTTCTCCGGAATCCCATGCAAACGAACCACGTTCTGAAAAAACAGAGGGACCAACTCAGAGGAGGAAGGTAACTTAGGCAAGGGTACCAGATGAACCATCTTAGAAAAGCGGTCACACACAATCCAGATGACGGACATTTTTTGAGAGACAGGGAGATCCGAAATAAAGTCCATGGAAATGTGCGTCCAAGGCCTCTTCGGGATAGGCAAAGGTGACAACAATCCATTGGCCCGAGAACAGCAAGGCTTAGCCCGAGCGCAAACTTCACAAGACTGCACAAAAGAACGCACATCCCTCGACAAGGAAGGCCACCAAAAAGACCTGGCCACCAAGTCTCTAGTACCAAATATTCCAGGATGACCTGCCAACGCAGAAGAATGGACCTCGGAGATGACTCTACTGGTCCAATTATCCGGAACAAACAGTCTTTCAGGCGGACAACGATCAGGTTTATCCACCTGAAACTCGTTGGGGAGACAGCCGACAAAATCACCCCATCCCTAAGGATACCAGTGGGCTCAGAATTTCCAGGGGAGTCAGGCACAAAACTCCTAGAAAGAGCATCCGCCTTCACATTCTTTGAACCTGGCAGGTATGAAACCACAAAATCGAAACGGGAGAAAAACAGTGACCAACGAGCCTGTCTAGGATTCAGACGCTTGGCAGACTCAAGGTAAATCAGATTTTTGTGATCAGTCAAGACCACCACACGATGTCTAGCACCCTCAAGCCAATGACGCCACTCCTCAAATGCCCACTTCATGGCCAAAAGTTCCCGATTACCAACATCATAATTCCGCTCAGTGGGCGAAAACTTTCTAGAAAAGAACGCACATGGCTTCATCACTGAGCAATCGGAGCTTCTCTGCGACAAAACCGCCCCCGCTCCAATCTCGGAAGCATCAACCTCAACCTGAAAAGGAAGCGAAACATCTGGCTGACGCAACACAGGAGCAGAAGAAAACCGGCGCTTAAGTTCCTGAAAGGCCTCCACAGCCGCAGGAGACCAATCAGCAACATCAGCACCCTTCTTAGTCAAATCCGTCAAAGGCTTAACAACACTAGAAAAATTAGTTATGAAACGACGATAAAAATTATCAAAGCCCAAGAACTTCTGTAGACTCTTAAGAGATGTAGGCTGCGTCCAGTCACAAATAGCCTGAACCTTAACGGGATCCATCTCAATAGTAGAAGGGGAAAAAATATACCCCAAAAAAGAAATCTTCTGGACTCCAAAGAGACACTTTGAACCTTTTACAAACAAAGAATTGGCCCGCAGGACCTGAAACACCTTCCTGACCTGCTGAACATGGGACTCCCAGTCATCAGAAAAAACCAAAACATCATCCAAATACACAATCATAAATTTATCCAGATATTCACGGAAAATATCGTGCATAAAGGACTGGAAGACAGAAGGAGCATTAGAAAGTCCAAAAGGCATCACCAAATACTCAAAATGGCCCTCTGGCGTATTAAATGCGGTTTTCCACTCATCACCCTGCTTTATCCGCACAAGATTATACGCACCCCGAAGATCAATCTTAGTGAACCATTTAGCCCCCTTAATGCGAGCGAACAAATCAGTCAACAATGGCAAAGGATACTGATATTTGACTGTAATCTTATTCAAAAGACTGTAATCTATACAAGGCCTCAAGGAACCATCTTTTTTGGCCACGAAAAAAAAACCTGCTCCCAAAGGGGACGAAGATGGACGGATATGTCCCTTTTCCAAGGACTCCTTAACATAATCCCGCATAGCAGTATGCTCTGGCACTGACAGATTGAACAAACGTCCTTTAGGAAATTTACTGCCAGGAATCAAATCTATAGCACAATCGCAATCCCTGTGAGGAGGAAGCGAATTGAGCTTAGGCTCCTCAAAAACATCCCGATAATCAGACAAAAATACAGGAACCTCAGAAGGAGTAGATGAAGCGATAGAAATCGGAGGTGCATCATCATGAACCCCCTGACATCCCCAGCTTAACACAGACATCGTTTTCCAGTCCTAGACTGGGTTATGAGTTTGTAACCATGGCAGACCAAGCACTAAGACATCATGTAAATTATACAGTACCAGGAAGCGAATCACCTCCTGATGAACGGGAGTCATACGCATGGTCACTTGTGTCCAGTACTGAGGTTTGTTCATAGCCAAAGGTGTAGAGTCAATTCCTTTCAAAGGAATAGGGACTTCCAGAGGCTCCAGACTAAACCCACAGCGGTTGGCAAATGACCAATCCATAAGACTCAGGGCAGCGCCTGAATCCACATAGGCATCGACGGAAATGGCTGATAATGAACAAATCAGAGTCACAGACAGAATGAACTTAGACTGTAAAGTACTAATGGCAACAGACTTATCAACCTTTTTTGTGCGTTTAGAGCATGCTGATATAACATGAGCTGAATCACCACAATAAAAACACAACCCATTTTTCCGCCTATAGTTTTGCCGTTCACTTCTGGACTGAATTCTATCACATTGCATTGTCTCAGGTGCCTGTTCAGAAGACACCGCCAAATGGTGCACATGTTTGCGCTCCCGTAAATGCCGATCAATCTGAATAGCCATAGTCATAGACTCATTCAGACCTGTAGGCGCAGGGAACCCCACCATAACATCTTTAATGGCCTCAGAAAGGCCATCTCTGAATCTTGCAGCCAGGGCGCACTCATTCCACCGAGTAAGCACCGACCATTTCCGAAATTTCTGACAATATATTTCTGCTTCATCTTGCCCCTGAGAGAGAGCCAATAAGGCTTTTTCAGCCTGAATCTCTAGGTTAGGTTCCTCATAGAGCAAACCCAATGCCAGAAAAAACGCATCCACATTGAGCAACGCAGGATCCCCTGGTGCCAATGCAAATGCCCAATTCTGAGGGTCACCCCGCAGGAAAGATATAACAATCTTGACTTGCTGAGCAGGGTCTCCAGAAGAGCGAGATTTCAAAGAAAGAAACAACTTGCAATTGTTCCTAAAATTCAGAAAACTAGATCTATCTCCAGAAAAAAACTCTGGGATAGGAATTCTAGGTTCAGACATAGGAGCATGTACAACAAAATCTTGTATATTTTGAACCTTAGCAGCAAGATTATTCAGGCTGGAAGCCAAACTCTGGACGTCCATGATAAACAGCTGAGGTCAGAGCCATTCAAGGATTAAGAGGAGGTAAGACGCAGCCAGGCTGCAATTAAGGCTAGGCAGCAAACTCTGAGGGGGAAAAAAAAAAAAAAAAAAACTTCCTCAGACTATTTTTCCTCCTACTTCAGCCAATACGATTACCACTTTTTGGCCGGCTATACTGTCATGATCCCAATGGCAGGGGATCACAAAAGGACAAGCACAAAAAACAAAACAAGCTCTAGGGTGATGGAAACTGAGCTGACCGCGATCCTGAACCTAAACACACAACTAGCTGTAGCCGGGGAACGTGCCTACGATGATTCCTAGACGTCTCGCGCCAGCCGAAGGACTAACTTCCCCTATTAGAAGAAACACAGACCTCTCTTGCCTCCAGAGAAACACCCCACAGAAATAGCAGCCCCCCACATGTAATGACGGTGAAATGAGAGGAAAGCACATACGTAGTTATGAAAACAGATTCAGCAAAATGAGGCCCGCTAAAGCTAGTTGGCAGAGGATACAAAAGTGAACTGCGCGGTCAGCGAAAAACCCTACAAAAAACCATCCTGAAATTACTTGAACTCATGTGCCAACTCATGGAACATGAGGAGTAATATCAGCCCACTAGAGCAACCAGCAAAAAGGAATCACATATCTGCAAGCTGGACTAAGACAAAAATTAAGCAAAACGTGGAACAGGAAAATCAAAAACTTAGCTTGTCCTGAAGATTACAGAAGCGGGAAGCAGAGGTAACAAGACACACTGATTACATTGATAGCCGGTGAGGAAATGACAAGAAAGCCAGGTTAAATAGGAAACTCCCATATCCTGATAGAACAGGTGGACACCAGAGACCGCAGAGAACACAAGTCACCCAGTACCATCTGTAACCACCAGAGGGAGCCCAAAAACAGAATCCACAACAAAATACTATCCGTGAAAACCACAGATAGAATGCGTCCGATATAATCAGTCATATGACCGAACCCTCACTTAAATGAGCTTTGCTACAACACCAGACATGGCCTACAGACAAGAGTGGAGCTGTTTCCCAAAAATAAGCAAACTCCCTTTCAATATTACAAACTACTAGCACATTATGAATTAATTTAATGTACCTGATATTTCTAAACTAAAATATACTAAACATTTATATATTTCTTCATATATTTGATTCATTAGGCTGGTTTTGCACTTGCCATGTTTTTTCGAGCCTCAAAAATTCATAGGAGTGCTATACGACGTAAGGCCATGAGAACCGTATTTACGGCTGTGAAAAAATATCGAGCTTGCTTACGGAAATGGGAAAATCAATGGGGCCGCAAAAGAAACGAAAGCTTGTTTTTGCGATGCATCGTGAATTCCGTTTTTGCGGATTGCCTTTTTTTTCGTCCCTTTTTTTTCGCAACTATTCCAATGCAGAAAATGGCAATCTGCAAGATTTTGGCTACCCGTTTTAGTGTCAGACCGGGAAAATTACGATGATAGGGCCCGTAAAAAAGGCCAGCAAAAACGGGCCACTAAAATCACGGTAAGTGTAAAAGAAGCCTTGTAGTCTAATTTATATGTTTACTTTTATGTTGCTTAAGACTAAAACTATATAAAATATCATCTACAAGGGCAACAGTATTTGGAGATGTATTTGTTTTTTTTTTGTTAAAGAAACCACACACTCAAGAAACACAAACACATACTCAATAATGTACTGTATATTATATTCATACTTAATGGCCAATACAATATTTGAACTTTTCTGTGATTATTTAAGGCTTTTTTTCTATTATACAGTTAAACCTTTTATTTTAATACTACCATTTTTGAACCAGCAATACTTACTATTCTTATTTCAGTTTGTGATAATTTTATGGTCTTGAAATAATGTCATTAATGGATTTTCTTTAACTCTAAATGCAGATTGCGTTGCAAAATAGTTTTCAATTATTGAATATTGTACACCGCACTAAATGGTTTATAACTTTGAAATTATCTATTTCTATTATTTCAACTGTTCTATTTTAACATGCTTATTAAAAGTCAGGTTGTATCTGCCTGTCATCTTTCTGGCTAATGGTCTGTGAATTTCATGTATTTTAGGAACAAAAATTGTATACATGCTATTGACCAGTTTAGATATCAATAATATAAAAAAAATAAGAAAAATGCATTTTGCTACAAAGAAAACCATGAAAAAGCTGATAAGTACACTTGGCTTCCTAATGTGATTTCATTGTTTTTATGAATTTTTCCATTTCCAATATTTCTTGCTTTGTACTAAGCTAACATATTGAAATTCAATAGATCTTAGATTGAATCATTTAGACTAAAGCAATTACGAAGTTGAACCTATTCAGATCCTAACATTGCATATCAATTTTATTTGAAATTACCAAACTGCTATGATTTTTAATAAGATAGATGCAATGTTGATAACATTTTAAGAATTTAAAGCAGAACAAATGAAATGATTGTTTTACCATTAACTCCTTGGTATCCAGGGGTGCAACAATTTGCCCATATGGGAGGGAGGTCCACCAATGCCAACGCCTATTTCAGATGGATTTGCATCCTTAAAGACCTTCAGGTATATTAGATATAAGATGAGCAGTGGTTTGGGGTTTTCTAGAACCATAGATATGATATACTACATACATATTATTTCTTGTTTTATTTATCATGACTAAAGAGGAGAAAATTGATCCAGGAAGGATCAAGTTTGAGTCAAATTTACTTGAATTCATGGTTTCACGAAAATTGAAACACTTTGAGATTTTCAGATTGCAAAAAGACACTTGCCTACCAGCATGCAGCACACTGCGGAAGAATCAGAGCATGTCTTTTTGCGTTTCCATATAGACTTCCCTTAATGCTCTTCAGCTAGGACATTTAGTGGATTATCCTACTTTGTGCCAGTGGAGCACAATTTGTTTGGCAGGGTCAGTTTCTATTTCCAGAATCACTGAGTAAGTCTCTGTCATCTGTAGTGTGTAAGCTCTTATGGTTAGCAGAGTATTCTTTCTGCCTCCTGTAAAATACTTTCATGAAAGCTTTCATGATCAAAGGGGTCCTCTCTCTTTTGTAGTGTGTAAGATTTTATGGTCAGCGGGATCCTCTCTTTCTCCCTTCTACAGAGTTTGAGCTCATGTGGTCAGTAGGGTCCTCTCTCTATCATCTCTTCCATGTGTATTTTTTGATAAATTACAAACTTTTCAGTATTAAAATCAGCACAAATTTTTTCACCATAATCAAATTTAGCAACTTTTAGAAGAGTTTCTCAACTCTAATTATCATGTGTACATGCATTATCTTCCATTTTCCCCACCTTGTGTAATTATCATTGATCTGGTTAGCGGTTGGCGAACAGCTGCTATGATGTTTGCCATACATAGCACACAGATATGAGGCATTTCTGTATTTTCATGTCTATGCAACACATATCCTGGACCAGCAGCATAGAAGATATTATGAGAAAAATAGTAATCAGCTCACCCTGTATGTGGCGTGTTGAAGCGCTGACTCCAAGGGACTGCTTGAAGGGAAAAATGAAAAAATGTAAAAGTTGATGAAGATTAAAATAACATGGCATCAATGACCACAGCTGTCATTAATGCCATGTTTTTTTTAATCTTCATCAATAATTTGAAGCCTTCACGGAAGCTGGACTTTTCTATTTTTTTCATAGAGGATATTATACAACTGTATTGAACAGTGTAGCTGTGAATCCCGCACTTGAGTGAGTTAAAACATGCATTATAAAGTGCATGATTTATGTGTTTTTATGTTGGCGCTTCTTTTCTTCACTCTGCTCTTATGCTCCTTTAGCCCATCACTCAATATTTTCTTTAGATGTAATCTGACACCTCATTTAGTTGACAGTTCATTTTGACTTGATGTAGAATGATCTTAACTGTTTTTCAGTGTGATTGATGAGTTCAGTAGGCAGAGTGGAGAAGTGATGTATTAGTGGAGAAAGAAGAAAATTGCCACATTGTTCTGATGACACCCATTTCTTCTATTTTTTATACTATTGATTATTGAAAACTTGATGAAACAACAATGACAATTTAAGCCTGTTTGTATAATTTGAGTAAAAAATGTAAAAAAAAGTTTCATCTTTAATCAGCCTCTTTAAATTATATCATTTAACTTTTCTTGAATAAATGGTAAAATAAACGTTAAAACAGAAAAGATTAATCCATGTATACATTTTGGCACTGATAAACAGGCAAAGGTTGACAACTGTATGTGTTATGCATATTTTGTTGATAACCTCTTATTAGTATTCATTTTATGCAGTTCTGAAAATACTTAAAAAGTGAACATGCAACAGAAAGTAGCTTTGGCAGTTTAGGCCATGCACTCCTGTTAAAGGTTCAGTAGTTATAACAATCAAGGTTGTCTCTTTCTGGCAGCAGGAAATATAATGAGCAGATTCTGACTCAGAATGTATATTCATGAGGTGCGCAATGTGATCTGACGAATAAACTTTGCATGAGTAAAACAACAAGAGTTCAGATGTCCTTCAGTATCATACATAGATGTTTTATTTGATTCAATAGTAGAAAAGTCCATTTCCATGGATGCTACTTTTGACTTTTAGTGATCTGATATCATATTTTACTACAGCAGCAAATAAATGTTGCATCTAATAGATCAAGCTTTAAGCCACAAATACCAAACTGCTTGACCTGTTACATATTTTGGAAAGCTAATTTAGATGTACACAGCTAAATAGGTTCCTTACTTGGTTATACATGATATTAGTACCAATAGTGCATAAATCTCATTTTAATACAATAAGAATTCTGAGTAAAAACAATTACAAAGGCAGAATAAATGTCACAAGCATGGAGAAACTATAAATCTGTAATTAATGCAACATTCATCAAAATATAAGCAAATATTGTAAATTTTGAGAAGATATTGGTGTCAGAAGAATTTCTGAACACAAATCATGTTGCTGAGCATGGTTAGCCTTGTCAGTATTGGTAAATGTACAATGGGGGAAATAAGTATTTGATCCCTTGCTGATTTTGTAAGTTTGCCAACTGACAAAGAAATGAACAGTCTATAATTTTAAGGGTAGGTTAATTTTAACATTGAGAAATAGAATATCAAAAATAAAATCCAGAAAATCACATAGTATAAATTATATAAATGTATTTTCATTTTGCAGAGAGAAATAAGTATTTGATCCCTCTGGCAAAACAAGACTTAATACTTGGTGGCAAAACCCTTCTTGGCAAGCACAGCAGTCAGATGTTTTTTGTAATAGTCGCATCTGAGATTTAGTGAAAGAGGGTGCAAGTAACACTAATGTTATGACACGTAGTAGGCAGGGTGGCCTGTAAGTCAAGATACTTCTCTGCTAAAGCAACTGTGCATAACTGTTTTTTGGGCAACATGCTGTATGCCAGATTCAATCATGAACCATATGCAAATATGCTACACTTATACAGTATGTTCAGTCACCTCAATGACCGTAAACTATGGTTAGGGTGGGGTGTCAAGCAATAGTTAATACGGAATACATTCCATCCACAACCTGTCTCCTCCAAACATCTGTGACCTTGTCTCCCAGTACTTTGCTGTATGCAACCTCCAATCCTCACAAGATCTCCTTCTCTATTCCCCTCTTATCTCCTCTTCCCACAATCGCATAAAAGATTTCTCTCGTGTATCACCCCTACTCTGGAACCCTCTACCACAACATATCAGACTCTCGCCTACCATCGAAACCTTCAAAAAGAACCTGAAGACCCACCTCTTCCAACAAGCCTACAACCTGCAGTAACCATTGATTGACCAAACCACTACACGACCAGCTCTATCCTCACCTACTGTATTCTCACCCATCCCTCGCGGGCAGGGTCCTCTCTCCTCATGTACCAGTTGTGACTTGTATTGTTCAAGATTATTGAACTTGTTTTTACTATGTATACCCCTCCTCACATGTAAAGCGCCATGGAATAAATGGTGATATAATAATAAATAATAATCCTAATTCCCTTGGACAGAGATATAAGCAATCAAACCATTATTGATCAGTTGATAATGGGTTTGGTTTGATGGCTGACTTTTATGACTATTTATTTATAGATTGATTCTCTTTCATGATAAAGATGCAGTCAACACTAAAGATGAGCAAATCGATGTGTGGAGGATTGAATTCAAGACAAATTTCCTATAATCTGCAGTTCCATACAAATTTCCACATTTTGAGATTGGATTTGCAATTCGCTCAATTTCCCATAATTTCAAAACATCATTGAGCAGACCAATGTCATAATGTATGGCTGCGCTAGCATACCCATAAAGCTGTGATATCTATCAGATTTTCATACCTTGTATAGAAGTGGCCAGTCAGAGATCAATGCTCTCGATGGAGCACAGTTGGGCACAGGACATTAAGTAAAATTCAACTGCATGAGTGGATATACATGTCATATTGAATGTGTCTCTCCCTCTCTCTCGTTCTCTCTCTCCCCTCTTTCCCCTCTCTCTTGTTCTCTCTCTCATTCTCTCTCTCGTTCTCTCTCTCTCCCCCTGTCTCTCATTCTCTCTCTCTCGCTCTCTCTTGTTCTCTTTCTCATTCTCTCATTCTCTCCCTCTCTTGTGCTCTTTCTTGTGCTCTCTCTCATACTCTCTCTCTCGTGTTCTCTCTCGTTCTCGTTCTCTCTCTTTCTCTCTCTCGTTCTCCCTCTTTCTCTCAATGGGCGCATGACTTTAAGTATAATTCATCTGGGTAAGTGGATATACATGTCACATTGAACATGTCTCTCCCTCCTGTCATCTCTCTCTCATTCTCTCTCTCTGTCTCTCATTCTCTCTCTCATCTCTCTCTCATGTTCTTTCTCATTCTCTCTCTCTGTATACTTCTCTTTCTGTACACTTCTCTCTGTATTTTTCTCTCTATATATATATTGTTCTTTCTCTTTGTACCATTTTCTCTCTCTTTCTCTGTATCGTTCTTTCTCTTTCTGTATCCTTCTCTGTCTCTGTATTGTTCTCTCTCCATGTATTGTTCTCTCTCTGTATCGTTCTCTCTCTGTATTGTTCGCTCTCTTTCTCTGTATTGTTCTCTCTTGCTTTCTCTTCTGTATTGAGATTTGCTTGCCACACATCAAATTTCTTAAGAAAATTTGATGAACCTGGTGAGTTCATATTTCAAACGATCCACTCATCTGTAGTAAATTCCATAGACAATTTACCAAAACCATGAGTAATTTTATTCAATTGCATTCCTGTTTTAACACTATAAACAGATAATGCATTACATTTTGCAATTCTGCCTTAAATTTGCATGGATGCAGCAAAGTGGTAGCCAATGCCACAATTTTTCTGAACCTTAAAAGTACATTAAAATGTTAAACTTTTAAAATAATCCTTATACTTACCTTACCACTCACCTCTCCGTACCTTCAATTCCTCACTGTCACTCTTCCACATCTTTTTGCTGCTGTGAGCGTGCAAGGTCACGACTCGCATCATGACATCATCGTGCACTTGATGGTTCAGCGCCTGTGGCGGTTGTATGAAGAGGTGGAAAGAACTTGACAAATTACTAGAGGGAGGGGTCTGAAAGGTCACCTGGAAGGTGGTTACATGTTTAATTTATTCTAGGATCAAAAGAGATTTCTTGCTCTCTCTTCCCTTCTTTCTCTCTCGTCTTTTCCTCTGTTTTCCGATTTGCGTGGTACAAATAAAATTTCTTGGGAAAATTTAACGAATCCGATGAGTTCAAATTTCATATGAAGCACTCATCTTTAGTCAATACTATAAGCAATTTACCATAAGCATAAGTAATTGTATTCATTTTCACTCCATGCCTTGTGTACTGTAGTTAGCACTATAAACTGATAAGAGATTTGATTTAACAATAAACTAAAAGATTTGCAGCCTGCTTTTTCAGCTGCAGCTAGATTTTGCTTCTTAATTATACCATAGATTAATCACAACTATCCCAGTAAATCATTGCATGCTAGAAAGATGTTTTAGTCTCTGTACAATGGTTAGAATCCTGTGGTTATAATTTAAAAATGCATTTATGAAAACCGGGGAATTCCATCAAATGTGAAACCAGTCTAGCATGTAAAACACAAGCTTATGAACATCAGCTATCAATCTTTCCTCTCTGAGGGACGTGTCTGTAAAGTTAGAAAATGTGAAAATTCAGTAAGTTTATGTACTAAAATTAAGATGACACTTTGGTTGGAGAGTTACTTTGTAAAAAATGTCAAAGGCAGACTAGTCCTCTTTATCTATAATGCTTTTGTTGTCTTACACTGTACCAATGGCTAAAAACTTGTTTGCAATGGCACTATGGTAATGTTGTGTGGTTCACTTGCTTCTACTGCTCATGTTATAAAGGTGGAGGAGACATCCAAACACCCTCTATGAAGACTTCTCTAATGTCACTGTGTGGACCTGCTGTTTTATGTGACCTAGTCATGTGATTTTACATTCACTAGCCTGCAGCATCTTGTTAACCTAAGATCGGGTTAGCACTTAATGCCAGCCCGGTGGGGAGGAGTTACTGAGGCATTTTTACAGAAATCTAGGTTATGGTAGGCAGCTATGGTTAATGGTTGGAATAGAAAGAAGCATCATCTAAGCTACAGGCCACAAGTGGGAAGTGTACTGCTATTAGGAATCAAGGCCAGATTCAGAATAAAGCCATTGCAACCTATTACCAACTACGCAGAGTCAGGAAAGAATAGAAAGACAGATTCACCATGTTCAAGTGAGTACCTGCAATACCATAACTAGAGCTGATGGAGGCAAGATTCTCTTAGGCAGGAAGGAAGGAGTGGGCTACAGACTACATGCCAAACCGGTCTGGGAGGACTAAGTAGAATCTAACTGACCAAGAAGGGGCACGACATACTGCACTGCAGAGGACCATATTAATAGTGGTAGAAAAAATACTCTGTTACTCTGCAACTGTACTGAACATCTGTTATGCTTTTACCATGACACCAAAGTATGCGCTTCTGCCTTATGTGGTAGAAATGTTACAAGAAGAGCATGCCGATTATCAGATGTTGGGAACCCTCTTAAATAATTCAATTAAAGCTGTTTTTCACTTTTTAAAATGGTTCTTAGCCTCCCTGATTAATCACATGAACTTAAGGTCCCCATTCCATCATACCACTTGTGGCCCAAAGGGGTAAGCAACAAGTCCCCATGAAGAACACGGGCACTAAGGGGTACCGAAGCAGGGAGTTTTGGTACATGAAAGTAAACACCGCCCAGTCCCATCTCTTACAATATAACAATGCAATATTCCAGAGTATGACCTCGTGATTCTGCTTGTTCCTAAGCATAGATGTCTGCACAGTATATTTTATGGAGAGGATAGGCAGAGGTTGATGACATAATTCTCTTAAACATACTGGAAATGGTAATGGAACTGAGAAGTATTCGAATCAGTGGGGCTGAGCTCAATAACCGGAGCAGGTAATGGTTCTGGAAATATGTAGAACTCTTTCAAAGAGCAGTTGTGAATACTTAAACATACATTAACTTTATGAAAAAAGCATGTGTCAATACAATTAATAAAGATTATATTAAAATGTGTAATTATCCCATAGCATTCAATTCATATTTGAAATATTTAGACATTTAAAAAGAAAATTGTCAAGCGAAACAAAGAATCTGAATGTTTTCCTGTTCAGCTACAAAAGAACAGCTGCTAACAATTCATAAAAATCAAATATACTTATCTTAAAAGTGATTATAAAATCAAGAGAAGAGAAAGATATTTATCGTAAGCCATTAGTGACTGATGTGTTTTAGTAATTCTTATATGATAGCATTAAGTGTATTTTATAATCATTTAAAAAGGTTTCATGTTTGAATTCCAAATAGACAAGGCAATTGTAAAGCAAAAATCTTGATCCAGATGACATCATCATTATTATTATTCATTATGGCTTATTATGATCTGGTTTATGGTGCAAGGTCACGGCTCACCTCGCGACAGCATGGTGTTGTGACTTTCTTTTTGAGTGCTTGGGTGGGTTCCGTGTCTGTGTCGGTGATACGAGGACCAGATCAGTGGCAATGAAGAGCATGTGGGCTAGAGATATGAGCTATAAAATTATTCTAAACATTTCTTTTAATTTTTTAAATCTTATGTTTAATATGCTCTGTGGTCTACATAGACCCAAGAGCATAGTAAAGGACATTACATTTGTGGAGAATTATTTTTCTGTGAACTGAAATTCTCAGTAAAATCTGAGCGAACAGGCAAATTTCAGTTTTGCCTGATCTGCTCGACTTTAGCCAAAAGTTATACCTAATTGGATTTAAAACTGTAAGCCATAAACCATTAAATATATAAACTTTAAAGATTGTTTCTAGAATTAAAAAAATCAGGGAATATCATAAAGTATCAAAATATGTTGATATTTTGGTGATATACACTTACCAAATCCACACTAGCCACTTTTGCTATCACTTTCCTAAGTGTGTACATGCAAGCATCATTGCCGAGCACAGTGATTGACTACAGTGGCCATGTGCATGTCATCACTGTAGGGCTATATAACCAAGGGGAATCTCCAGAATAGAAGCACTGTAGCACCACAAGATTTACAAATTTAGAATAATTAGTAATATTTTATCACATTCCCTATTTTTCGTCCATAAAAAAAATCTAAGGAACCCCTTTAACAATCAAACTTAGTTACACGAGATTAACACTCATTTTTACAGTATAAAAACATTTTAGTTTGCAATGTTTTGTGTCCATTTCCAGCAGTTGTTTCAATCTGTCTCCCATTGATCTTGATTATCAAAAATATGATGACGGCTCTGTCAAACTCTCTTGACAGTACTAATACAGCATTGAAAAATAATCCACTGGTCAATCTACCAAAATACATGTATGGACTCTTACGTGCAGAGTTAAAAAAAATCATAATTAGAGATGAGCAAATCATTTTAAAGCAAATCATATTTACTTCAAAATTGGCTCAAAAATCAGATTAACCTAATTTATTTCATGCTGTTCAGTTTGCTTGAATTCAGCAAAATGATGACTAGCTAGCTCTTATTTTAGTGAGAAATATTTTAGGGTCAGGGATGTCTTTCACCTGTCACTCCTCACAGCTTCCATCCCTGTCCTACACAAGGCTAGTTCTCTCCGGTTCACTCAAAAGGCCTCACTCAATGCCAAGTCTCTTGTGGTGCAATGTGGATCATGATGTTGCATGAGGTATTCTCAGCTGACTAAGTCTCATGCAACATCATGACACAGAATGTCATGGCATTTCGGAATGCCTAGTGATGCCTGGAGGTAGGCTCGGTCTGGCAAAAAGGTGAATCTCCAGGTAAGCCCAAGTGCATGACTGTGTCCCTCTCACTTCTCTATGAGCAACACTTGGAGCAAGACACTCAATCTACTATGTACAAAGTCAACATCTTAACATTTAACAAACTGCCAGTTTAATAGTAAATAAATTTGTGAATGAAAGTAGTAAAATATTTGCATGCAGCAAAACAGTGAGCCCCCAGAGTCAATGCTTCCAGTGGGCCCTAGGGGCCCCAGTCTGACACTGGCATGAGGTGTGAAAGAGCAATAGGATTTGGCAGAGACCTGCCGTTCACAGGTGAGGGATGTGAGTATATATATATATATATATATATATATATATATATATATATACACATATAAAACTTCCTTCTCACCCCCAATGAGGGTGGTCTTTTTTTGTCCTCTCTTATTCTTGGGTGCTCTGATTTGGCCTGGGAGTTTGAGGGTTCTGCGCAGGCTCTTAGTTGTTCCCAGCATTGCTCTTTTCTGGACAGAGAGTTCAAATATTGCCCTTGGGATCTGTTGTAGCCATTTTTCCACTGCTCCAAGTGCGCCTATCACCACTGGAATCACTGTTGCCTTCACCTTCCACATCTTCTCTAGTTACATAGTAACATAGTAACATAGTAACATAGTTAGTAAGGCCGAAAAAAGACATTTGTCCATCCAGTTCAGCCTATATTCCATCATAATAAATCCCCAGATCTACGTCCTTCTACAGAACCTAATAATTGTATGATACAATATTGTTCTGCTCCAGGAAGACATCCAGGCCTCTCTGGAACCCCTCGACTGAGTTCGCCATCACCACCTCCTCAGGCAAGCAATTCCAGATTCTCACTGCCCTAACAGTAAAGAATCCTCTTCTATGTTGGTGGAAAAACCTTCTCTCCTCCAGACGCAAAGAATGCCCCCCTGTTGTGCCCGTCACCTTCCTTGGTATAAACAGATCCTCAGCGAGATATTTGTATTGTCCCCTTATATACTTATGGTACATGGTTATTACATTGCCCCTCAGTCGTCTTTTTTCTAGACTAAATAATCCTAATTTCGCTAATCTATCTGGGTATTGTAGTTCTCCCATCCCCTTTATTAATTTTGTTGCCCTCCTTTGTACTCTCTCTAGTTCCATTATATCCTTCCTGAGCACCGGTGCCCAAAACTGGACACAGTACTCCATGTGCGGTCTAACTAGGGATTTGTACAGAGGCAGTATAATGCTCTCATCATGTGTATCCAGACCTCTTTTAATGCACCCCATGATCCTGTTTGCCTTGGCAGCTGCTGCCTGGCACTGGCTGCTCCATGTAAGTTTATCATTAACTAGGATCCCCAAGTCCTTCTCCCTGTCAGATTTACCCAGTGGTTTCCCATTCAGTGTGTAATGGTGATATTGATTCCTTCTTCCCATGTGTATAACCTTACATTTATCATTGTTAAACCTCATCTGCCACCTTTCAGCCCAAGTTTCCAACTTATCCAGATCCATCTGTAGCAGAATACTATCTTCTCTTGTATTAACTGCTTTACATAGTTTTGTATCATCTGCAAATATCGATATTTTACTGTGTAAACCTTCTACCAGATCATTAATGAATATGTTGAAGAGAACAGGTCCCAATACTGACCCCTGTGGTACCCCACTGGTCACAGCGACCCAGTTAGAAACTATACCATTTATAACCACCCTCTGCTTTCTATCACTAAGCCAGTTACTAACCCATTTACACACATTTTCCCCCAGACCAAGCATTCTCATTTTGTGTACCAACCTCTTGTGCGGCACGGTATCAAACGCTTTGGAAAAATCGAGATATACCACGTCCAATGACTCACCGTGGTCCAGCCTATAGCTTACCTCTTCATAAAAACTGATTAGATTGGTTTGACAGGAGCGATTTCCCATAAACCCATGCTGATATGGAGTTAAACAGTTATTCTCATTGAGATAATCCAGAATAACATCCCTCAGAAACCCTTCAAATATTTTACCAACAATAGAGGTTAGACTTACTGGCCTATAATTTCCAGGTTCACTTTTAGAGCCCTTTTTGAATATTGGCACCACATTTGCTATGCGCCAGTCCTGCGGAACAGACCCTGTCGCTATAGAGTCCCTAAAAATAAGAAATAATGGTTTATCTATTACATTACTTAGTTCTCTTAGTACTCGTGGGTGTATGCCATCCGGACCCGGAGAGTTATCTATTTTGATCTTATTTAGCCGGTTTTGCACCTCTTCTTGGGTTAGATTGGTGACCCTTAATATAGGGTTTTCATTGTTTCTTGGGATTTTACCTAGCATTTCATTTTCCACCGTGAATACCGTGGAGAAGAAGGTGTTTAATATGTTAGCTTTTTCCTCGTCATCTACAACCATTCTTTCCTCACTATTTTTTAAGGCGCCTACATTTTCAGTTTTTATTCTTTTACTATTGATATAGTTGAAGAACAGTTTGGGATTAGTTTTACTCTCCTTAGCAATGTGCTTCTCTGTTTCCTTTTTGGCAGCTTTAATTAGTTTTTTAGATAAAGTATTTTTCTCCCTATAGTTTTTTAGAGCTTCAATGGTGCCATCCTGCTTTAGTAGTGCAAATGCTTTCTTTTTACTGTCAATTGCCTGTCTTACTTCTTTGTTTAGCCACATTGGGTTTTTCCTATTTCTAGTCCTTTTATTCCCACAAGGTATAAACCTCTTACACTGCCTATTTAGGATGTTCTTAAACATTTCCCATTTATTATCTGTATTCTTATTTCTGAGGATATTGTCCCAGTCTACCAGATTAAGGGCATCTCTAAGCTGGTCAAACTTTGCCTTCCTAAAGTTCAGTGTTTTTGTGACTCCCTGACAAGTCCCCCTAGTGAAAGACAGGTGAAACTGCACAATATTGTGGTCGCTATTTCCTAGATGCCCGACCACCTGCAGATTTGTTATTCTGTCAGGTCTATTAGATAGTATTAGGTCTAAAAGTGCTGCTCCTCTGGTTGGATTCTGCACCAATTGTGAAAGATAATTTTTCTAGGTTATTAGCAGAAACCTGTTGCCTTTATGGGTTTCACAGGTTTCTGTTTCCCAGTTAATATCCGGGTAGTTAAAGTCTCCCATAACCAGGACCTCATTATGGGTTGCAGCTTCATCTATCTGCTTTAGAAGTAGACTTTCCATGGTTTCTTTTATATTTGGGGGTTTGTAACAGACCCCAATGAGAATTTTGTTACCATTTTTCCCTCCATGAATTTCGACCCATATGGACTCGACATCCTCATTTCCTTCGCTAATATCCTCCCTTAAAGTGGACTTTAGACAAGACTTAACATAGAGACAAACCCCTCCTCCTCTCCGATTTTTACGATCCTTTCTAAACAGACTGTAACCCTGTAAGTTAACTGCCCAGTCATAGCTTTCATCTAACCATGTCTCGGTTATTCCCACTATGTCAAAGTTACCTGTAGATATTTCTGCTTCTAGTTCTTCCATCTTGTTTGTCAGGCTTCTGGCATTTGCGAGCATGCAGTTTAGAGGATTTTGTTTTGTTCCAATCTCCTCGCTGTGGATTGTTTTAGAAATGTTCTTACCTCCCATCTGAGTATGTTTTCCTGGGTCTTCTTTGTTCAAGTCTAATGTTTTTCTTCCTATCCCCTCTTCTTCTAGTTTAACGCCCTCCTGATGAGTGTAGTGAGTCTTTAGTTCTCCTTTGAGGCTCTGGTATTTCTCCAGCTTCTCATATTCCTTTATTCTGATGTTGCTGTCACTTGGCACTGCCAAACCTATTATCATTGCTGCCTTCTGATCCTTGTCTTCTATCACAATGTCTGGTTGGTTAGCAAACACCTGCTTATCCATCTGGATCTTGACGTCTGGCAGGATTTTAGCACTTTCATTCTCATCCACTTT